>NC_081411.1:722507003-722662003 GCF_030272615.1 Cryptomeria japonica | reverse complement strand
ATATCATTCCAAACTCATTCACTTTCTAAAGCAGTGAAAGAATGGAAGCCTTAAGGTATCATTTGATTCTCATGGACAAGAGTTAGTCAATCAAAATCGCCCCTTTTGTGGCTTTGTATTCCAAAGTTTTAGTGAAAGTGTTGAACCCAAGGCAAGACTAAGAGAGAAGTTGAATCATTCCAAAAAGAAATTAATGGAACACATAATCAATTAATCAACAACACATATCCAACACATGAACACCAAGATTTTCTATGTGGAAAACCCAAAAAGGGATGAACCACAATGAGGAATTTCCCACAAAATATATCCATTGTATATATTATATTACAATAAAAAGAGCTCACTACTCCAGACTTGCAAAGCAAGGCTATCTGCTCTTGGGGAAAGATACAAAAGAGGACCTGCAAAACTTGAAGCTAACTACAATAGGGCAAGCTACAAAAATGATCTGAAAAGAAGGATCTCCTGATCATGAAGTTGTCCTTGAACTCCGCATCAAGCGACCAACATCAACACACAACTCAGACCTTAACCATCAATACTTTGTCTCATACATCTGCCACAGTCTCAAAACAACTTACATTTCATTCGAACATAACTCTTCTTCTTTTCTCTTCATTGAATTTTGCACACTTCCTTTCACATTCTCTACATTATTCTTCCCACTCTCTCTACACTCAACACCTCATCACATACTTAATAACATTCATTCCTTATATACAAGATAGATCATCAAAGCTTGAACCAAGTTGGATTGAACCAAAATATACCTTCCAGATTGAAGACACACACACTAATCCAATCCAAGAAAAAGAGGGGACCAAAACACATCTTCCAAAGATCAATTCACCAATTCGCAATCACCAAAATATAACTAATAGCATACCAACATGCTACACATCCATTAATGATCAAAACATATCTTCCAATACAAATAACTCTAATCTAGATCTCCACATGCTACAACAAGACCCATAACACATCAAATTCCTTCCACAAATCATATCTGGACCCAAAGATAGGTCTAACATATAATATCACAACCTGCTATGAAATATACCACAACTTCTGGAGAACACAAAGATATTTATGGACCACAAAACCAACATATCCATGATACCAAAACATAACCAAAGAAGATAACAACATCAAACAATGTCAACAACACTTTTTGGACCCGAACACTTCTAGAACAACCAATAGAACGACTACAATATCAACACAACAATATATCTCTGCACCACATACATTTAGGACCAACAAGTATCCAAAACAACAAGTTTGACATCAATGACAACCGCAACAACACATACTTCCAATAGAAAGTGGGTCTTAGTCCTAGTTTTGCCTCAAGTCCCATTTTCATCCTAAACATTTTGGTGAACCTGACATTCTTGGATTGCATTTTTTTATTTGCATGCTCATTTTCCTTTCAAACCCAAAAAGTACAATTTTTTTTTTTTATGTTTTGTGTGTTTACATTACATGATTTGTTACATTAGGTTGTTTCATTTCATTTCAATAATTTGTGTTTCTTTTGATATCAACAATCACTATGTTAGATCTCTTTTTCAAGATTTGCACACCTTTGATGACCCATTTGGTAATGATGACCTTGCCTTTGATGAGTCATGTAGTAGTAATGACCTTGATATGTTAGATGAAGCTCTTGATAACTTTATCTCTACCAAGCCATCCTTTGTGACTCCTAAGCCATCCTCTTGCTAAAAATTGGTCAACGTGATATATGTGACCAATTCTAAGTATCAACCGTTTAGTAGTAATGAATTTTCCATGTTGAATGAAGCACTTGATGACTTCATCTCTACTAAAATTTCCTCCAAAATCCTTAAGCCATCTTTTTGTCAAAAATTGATCAACATTATACATGTCAATGGTTATAAAAATGAACATGATGAACCTAAAATTATTGTTAAAGGTGGTAGAAATTCTAATATCTTTCAAACTCATAACAAGCTTGTTATTGTTGTTAAGGGTGGTACCAATCCTCAAATTCTTTAAACTCCTAATAAATCGGTGATTGTGGGTAAAGGAGGTAATACTCCTAAGAGTCCTTATGAGTATGCCAAACAAGTCACTTAGGAAAGTTACAATGTGGTTGCCTACACGTATAACACAATAAATAATAGGCAACATAATCCTTCTCTAGTTATTCCTTCTTCTCTTCCTATTTCTCATCCAATGCTTCCTCCAACACCTTGTCTTTCTCAATATCTTGGAAAGGAATATGATCTCTTTGAACAACTTCAAGCTACTCCTACTAAGATATCTCTTTGGGAGTTGATTCAAACTTCATCCACATATCATGGAATGTTATAAGATACTTTAAAGAAAATAGGTGTTCCATCTATTATGGCACCTAATAATATAACTTCTTGGATAGATTGTATCATGCAACTAAAGTTGACATTGTGTTCTTTAAAAACGAGTTACCTCCAAAATAAAATCAAAATCAATATGATACTCCTATAATTGTTGTCCTTGTTAATGGTAATGTTATAAGATAAACTCTGGCGGACAATGGATCCGGTCTTAACATTTGTAGCATTTATTTGTTACACAAAATTAAAGTGGACACTTCTCTTATTCAACCTGATTATCTTTCTATTTGTGGCTTTGACAACATTTCTAAAGCATCATTAGGTACTATAACCTTGTCTCTTAAGGTAGGTCCAGTTGTTTTACCTACATCTATCTAGGTCATGCCTGATAATCTTGTGTATAATCTTCTTCTAAGAAGACCTTGGATTCATGTTATGGAATGCGTTCCTTCAATTCTTCATCATAAAATAAAATTCATTTATGAAAATGAGATGTATACTTTGGAAGCTGACACAAATTTACAAGATTGCTTGCAAACTTTATCCGAATCTCAAAACCCTTTATATTCTTTCATTTCTTCCTCAATACAAGAAAACACACCACCTTCTCCTAAATATACTCCTTCACCTAAAGTACTCTTAGAAGATAATTGGGGTTCGTTATATTTTACACCTTCTTTTATGGGAGAACATAAAGTCCCTCCAATAGAATCTAAGACCAAGGAAGATGATATGGTGGAACCCAAAAAAGAGTCAACTTTGTCCAAACAATTTAGTAATAATTTTGTGTCCGCTTCTATTTCAAACAATTCTTAAAATACTTATCCTAGGTCACCTACCTATGGCATTACGACATATGAAGCCCCACCATCTCTTTTCGATATGGTATCTCTCTGTGGTCCTGGTTTCCACATCTTAGCTAAGAATGGATACAACGACAATTTTTATGGCATAAATGGACAAGGGATTAGAGTTCCTTTAGAAAATCACACAGGTGAAACACCATTTGGACATGGATATAATCCTTTAAATCCTACCAAAGTATCTCATATACCATCTCTCAATGTGAATGTTATATTCTCTTATAAATCTCTTCCTCTAGTTAATGCTCACCTCATTGACTCTAATTATAGTTCACCTTCACTTGACATCTAAATGTTTACAGATGATTCCATAGTTGAGTTGTTAGATATTTATGATAACTGTCCTTGATATCATCATAGTCGTGGATTTATATATTGTTTAAATGCTAAAGCATACTTTGGGAAAAATATTGAGTTACAAAAGGATACTAAAGAGATGACTCAAGAAACCTCTTAGTCAGTGGATATTCCTCAATAAAGCAATCTCTTTGTAGGCAATACCATTGATGTCAGAATGGATCCTTACAATGATGAAAATATCATTAAAATTGGGAAGTGCCTAGAAGTTTATGAACAACATGATCATTCTTCTCTTTGATATGAACTCCCTGAAATATTTGCTTGGACTTATTCAAACATGCTTGGCATTGATCCTAAAATTGTGACTCATAACATTGAGTTAATCGTCGAAGCTAAACCTGTTAAGAAAAATATTAGGAAGATGAATCCTAATATAACATTACTTGTTAAGGTCAAGATAGAAAAATTCTTGGAAGTTAGCTTTATTCGTCCTATCAACTATTCTCCTTGGATTTCAAACATTATTGTTTCTAAATCAAATAATAAGATTATAACGTGTATTGACTTTTGAGATCTCAATAAATCTTCATTAAAAGATGATATTCCTCTTCCAAACATTGACATGATAGTTGATTCCATTGTCAGACATGCTTTATTATCCTTTATGGGTGGCTTTTCTAGATACAACCAAATCTTCATTAATCCTCAAAATTAATATAAAATAGCTTTCACAACACCTTGGGGTATGTTTTGGTGGGTTGTCATGCCCTTTGGATTAAAGAATGTTGATGCAACTTGTCAACATGCTACGACTTATCTTTCATGTCTACAATTATTTTCGTAATTTATGATATCTAGCATTAATCAATTGAAGGTGCAAAATTGGAGATATCCTTATGAAGTGAAGGTGTTGCTTTTAGGAGGAATTCTAGATCTAGAAGCCAACCATTATCAAATCTTCATCAAAATTCAGTAACCATGGAAGCTTTGAGAGATGTTGGAGGATAATAGGGAATCACCAATTCATTGACTTGTACCTCTTCCTAAGGAATTTGGTATGATTTCATGTTATTCTCATATTTCTGCAATTAAGCTTCAGATCTAATATTTCACCATTCAAGTCATGTGATTTTTGCATTAGTTCATGTTGTATTGAATCATATCATTTTACGGTTTTCGTCTAACACATTTGAGTAGGACTCTATTTTGAATTTATATAATTTAGCTCATAGCAATCTTAGATACACTTAAGATTCAAGATCATGCATATTACTCCAATTTTAATATCAATTATTTGTGGAGGTGGAAATCACCAAATAATGGGTTGACTATGGAAAACCCTTGTATAGCCACAACCCTATCCCCTTTTGTTTTTGTAGATGTAGCTACAGGTTCTCAACCAAGACGAGAAGATCAAAGGGTATTCAAGAAGTAGAGACAAAGGACCACACCAAACTAAGATAGAGACACCCTAGATAAGGGCGTGTGGGGTGACCTTGCCTAGACAAGGGTGCCTTGGGAAACCCTATCCTTAGGAAACAACTCCAGATTTGACAGGAATCTGACTTTTGGTCTCGGGAGATCATATCTAGGTCAGTGTGTAGCAATCAAAAGATTGAGATGCTCTAAGCAACCCTGTTATTGAAACCAGCCTCGGATTCCAGACATAGGTGCACCTTTTTACTTTCTACCCATTTCTATACTTGTTGTAAAGTTTTTGTTTGTGCATTAGTTTGATATAGTGTTTCAATCTTTTAATATCTCATACTTAGATCCTAGTTCGATATCATTCCAAACTCATTCATTTTCCAAAGAAGTGAAGGAATATAAGCCTAAAGGTATCATTTGATTCTCTTGGACAAGAGTTAGTCAAATGCAATCACCCCTTTTGTGGCTTTGTATTCCAATGTTTTAGTGAAAGTGGGCCTTGGTCATAGTTTTTCCTTGTCCCATTTTCATCCTAAATAGAAAGCATGAAAATGAGAAATCTAAAAAAAATAAAAAAATTCAAATGTGTATATGCAAGATGAAAGTAGAAAGATGCTTCCAATTTTTGCCCTAAGTTTGTATTATAATTGTTGTGCGTATCCCATAAAAGAAAACAACCTTGTCCCCTAGGTGACAAAAGAAGTGAAAAGTATAGAAAATATCATAGTATAAACTAATAACTCAATGATGAGCAAATAGTACCAAACCGGTACTGAGAGGGGGGGGGGGTGAATCAATACATACAAAACAATTTCTCTTAAATCGGTTTGATAGCAAACACTTCAAAAGACTAGCAGATAGTGACACCGGTTTGAAACAGAGTGCAACCGGTAAAGCTAAGAATGTCTGAGGCAAGCATTAGCCGGTTACTCACTTGGCCTTTCACTCAACTTGAGACTACACTACCAGTTCACCCTTATGCATAAACAGGTAATCTATCATCAGATCATAATAGCAGCTAGTTCAACATGTTTTATTGACATGCATAAAACACAGAACCATCATATGCTTGACAAACAATAGAAAAGCATCACAAGATAAAAACATCACACATGACACACCTATTTTTCACGTGGAAACCCAACTGGGAAAAACCACGGTGGGGATGAATACCCACAAGTTGTTTTTGAACTCTTTGGAAGTCCGCTCTGTTAGGAGCCTTGTCCGATTAGAGACATTACAATAGGTTCTGCTAGGAACCGATCCTGTTAGAGATCACCCGGTTAAGAGATGGCTACAATACTTGATTAAGGGTTAAACCCTGTTAAAGGTTACCTTGTTAGAGGATTTCAAGAACTCAATAGCTAAAGGACTTCAATCTCAGTAGCTTAGAGTTACCCTGGTAAAGGATTTACAGCAAGCCGATTAAGGCTACCCTGTTAAGGGATTTTCCAACTATTGAGGTGGTTAGAGATCAATAGGTATTACTATGATCTAGTAGCAACACTCAATGCCAATGCAGATCCACTTAAGCTCCTCTTCTCCTTCTGCACTTACACTCTACAGGTATCACTTCTCTCCCTTTAGTCTGGCAAGAAACACGTATCTTTTCTCTTGGATACTCACACACAACTTTTTGCCAACAACCCTAGAAAGAGTCACAACATCAACCGTATAGAAAATAGTTAGGTCAGAAGCATAAACCCTAAACCCTAAACCTAATAGGTTAAGAAATTCAAACTGTTCAATCTTGATCGTTGAGCATACTGCATTAATCTCCATCGTTCATTTTCCACCGTTTCCATGGCGGCTGATAACCCATCACACGTTATTGTCGTTTTACAGTCTTCTCATATTCCTAAGGTAGATAGGCAAGATATTCTTCATGCACGATCCTTCATGCACACAAGTCTTATGTGGCAACATGATCTTGTTCTTTGTTATCATGCTACCTCATCACACAAAGTCACCGGTTGAGCCACATAGGCTTGAAGCACTTCAACCAAAAACCCTAAAGCTGAGACTACCAACCAGTAGTCATACAACGCTTCCATATGCCGGTTCCCATAACCATATGCCGGTTCATCTTGAACAAGCACACCACTTCACTTTGGTACAAATGCCGGTTCACACCTTTGCAACATATTGACATCAATGACAACATACAATGTCATTATGTCCTCATACCGATTCTCATAATGCCAACATAAACATTTGATATGCAATATGTAAGAAGAGAGATAAGAATGAGGAGATTTAGCCCATGAAGACATCAATATTCAAGAGGGTATATCTTAATATTCTTAGAATATGTGTCATTAAATTCCATACGACCTATAGAAATTTCCATGTCACCATGAAGGGTATCTCTATAAACCATCCATATAATTACTAAAAACCATTAATATAAATTTCTAGAGAGTCTAGTCTACTCATGAAGATGTTTAAATAATGTGAAATATCATACTCAATATGTCTTATATATGTATGTATATTATGCATTAGTAGAGAAGGATATACAAAGTTAAACATTAGATAGTTGCACACTGTCCTCATTCAAGCAGGTAAAAGCCATGAGAGATCTTCATGGTGTTCTTCCTCATAGTGCATGGCAAAGTTGTGTGTTTGTTGGATATAATATGCATAATAATGTGCACTATAATTGTGTAAATAGTGAAAATATACATGGATCCAAAGGAGATTCCATATGTACATGAAAAAATAGTAGATCAAAATGATGAATAGAAAAATACTTGGGATCCCCTTAGGAAATGCAACTAAAAGTTGAAGCATGGGAAGTACGAAAAAAACATGTTTGATAGACCTATAGTAAAGTAATCTATGAAAGCATGTGAAAAATCATTTAATGATGTATAATAACCATGACATGAATCAAACCATTGTTTTGATCTATTAATCAACATATTTCCCAAATGTGTGTAACATCATACTATCATGATGTATATCCTCATATATGTGAAGATAATAATGTTCTAAAATGTAACTTTGAATCTTTATTTTTTGCTAAATAACACTATCATTAGTGTTCTAAAGGATGTGCATCACATAACGAATCATTAAAAAATGAAGAGTCATTGACCTCTTCATGGGGTATAAAGAACTATCTTTATTCTTCTTGTATAATATCTCTTAAATAGACAACAAGCCAATTGATATATAAGAGGGACTGACAACCTCATGAAAAATTGGACATGTATGTAAGGAAGTCAAGTAGAGGAACAACTTCCTACACTAACATTGAGAGGAGGATAATGCAATTTTTTTTAACATATTGTCACAACAGTTACTAAAAACTTAATAGAAATAGACATAAAAACAATCATACCATAGCAAAATGCTTTACATGGGGAAAACCTTTTCTGCAAAAAAACCCCACACTCCAAAAAGAAGCTCAATATATTATTTTGCAATCAATTAAAAATTACAATATACTTGCAAAGCAAGCTCTTCATAGGGGTACCACTAATCAAAGATTCAGAGGTAACTCAATAGCCATAAGACTCTTACACACAACCTCTATCTCACGCACCTCATATATAGGAGATACAATACAAAAAATCGTCAAAAGGTATTACAAAAACATGGGCTAAAACCACCCAATAAAGTATAGCTAACCTTATCTCCAGTCTAGATGCCCTATGACACATTAAAACACACATCAACATGTGTCCCTCCCTTTTACATCTCATTTATGTGTCTGATGCAAATTATATTTCCTATTTCAGGAGTACAAACTTCCGGAGGCCATAACTTATGAACCGGGTGTCCAATTGACGAACCATTTGAAGCACTAGAAAGCTCACAAAGTGCTCTATCACCTCGTAAATGATACACCATTTACACCCACTTTTCAGGGTATTTTGGAGGGTCTAAAGTCCTCAAAATTAAATTTAACCTTTAATTGTACCCCTCCAAAACATAAACTTTAATATCTTCAAAACTAGTTGTGATCTTGTGACGAAACTTTATTGACATGCTTATATAACCAACTAGAAGCTTCTGAGAGAATTTCACACCATTTTGTGCTCAAATGAAAACTTACTATAAATAGTAACTTGATGTAAATGCAAGGTTGAGACACCATTTTCCCAATATTTTCCCACTTGTCAAACACCTTGCAAGAGCAAAGAGATTATCAACACAATAAATTGATTTCTAGGGGCCATGAGGCCCATAGACTCTAAACATCATCTGAACTTCTTCATGCTCACAACCTTAGTTAAAGAATCTGCAACATTCATCAAATTTTCTACCTTAACCAACTTTACCTTGCCATCTTTGACCATATCTCTGACAAATGATACTGAACATCAATGTGTTTGGTCCGGGCATGAAATGTCGAGTTCTTAGTTAGGAAGATCACACTCTGACTATCACAATAAATTATCATTTCTCCTTGTTTTATTTAAATGTTTGAATACAGTCTCTTAAGCCAAATGTCTTCTTTACAAGTATTAGTATCTACCATATACTCTGCTTTAGTAGTGGACAAAGCAACCAAAACTTGTTGCTTACTCATCCAGTTAATTACACCATCAAATAAAGTAAACACATAAGCACTAGTGGATCTTCTGCTATCAATATCACCTGCCCAGTCTGAATCCACATAACCATGAATATCAAGGGAAATCATGTTTGCAACCAAATTACCATGATAACACAAAGAATACTCTGAGGTACCCTTCAAATATTTGAAGACTCTTTTGGCTACATCCCAATGAACTCTACTAGGATTAGACATATATCTGGACAGAACTCCCACTGCTTGGGCAATGTCTAGTCTAGTACAGACCATAGCATACATCAAACTTCCAACTAGGTTCTGTTAAGGCACTTTGCTCTTGTCTTCCATCTTTGATAGGGATGTAGGATGACCTGCAATAGATAATTTCCTTCCAACTATAAAAGGAATACACAGTGGTCTACAATCCTTCATGTTGAACCTCTTGTTGGTTCCCCCAAAAAGGTTTACACTGCAAGAGGCAGAAACCAAGTTGATTCTTCAGATTATCTATGGAGATGCCAACTCCAACTATCAATATCCTCTAGAACTTGGACCAACTATGACAAGAATTCTGAAAATCCTTCTACACTTTGGGCTCTACAAGACCCGGGAAGGCGGGTCCCTTGGTGAATTTATAATGTATGTGCCATACTCACAAATTACACCAAAACTAAGTAGACAATCTCATATAAAGGCTCAACAAAGAGGGAGAATTCTCAAGAATGACAAATTCTCTAGTGATCCTCAACCTAATTGGAGCATGAGATGGATAAAACGTGAAATAACATACATAAACTAAAATGTATTATGATAATCAACAATTTGTAACAAATGTAGATGAACGAAGCATAAAACAAACTGTAAAGACTGTTGGTATTATGGATGTGTTGCATTGGTTTTGTCATTGATGTCAACACTTATCAACACTTATCCTTCTGGAGATCTTTGGTTATGTTCAACCGGCACATTTTGTTCAGTGACTTATGCACAGTCACTGATATTTGGCTCAGCGACAGGTTTTATTGTTCACCGACACTAAGGATGACTTGTTATCATCTGGAGGTCACTTGGTTATGTTGAAGACATGGTTTGGACACTTGATTTTGGTATTGTGGTTATTGGTCTAATCAGGTTGACATATTTGTTGTTACCGGCAAATTGGTCTAGGTTATGGACCGACACACGTTATCTATTCCAGATCAGCACGACACGTTATGGAGATGATTTATTGATTGGATATTGTTGTAATTGTATTGAGCCGACATGATGCATCACATCTTAACTTATTTGTAATTGATTTAATTGTAATATTCTTAATTAGTCGACCTACACATTTGGTCCTAGGTTTTGGTATATATGTAAGATCTCATTTATGAGATAAAGAGATGTAGAAAAAGAAGGTATATGGTTATGGTATTGTAACATGGTATGTGTGAATATTGAAGATTATATGAGCAAACCATAGAGAAGGTTCAAGGAAGGTTTGAAGGTGATTATCAGAGCTTAACCGATACTGAATCCAACATTAGAGATGCTACTTTGAGCAATACATCATCATTGGATTTAATCATCCAATTGTAGTCAGTGTGACTCCTATTTTGTGATTGAGCAGTGAGCTCTAGGCGGTTGGCCTTTCTGTATGTGCAGAATCCCATTTGCATACACATACTATTTGCAATAGTATCATCTGATTGTGGGTAAGGTTTCCCACTATGGTTTTTCCCCTTACAGGGTTTCCACATACAAATCTCTATGTTATGTGTTTTGGATGTTGTTTCTCTTTCTGTTTCATGCATTAAGTTTCACCGATATTGATATTAACTGTTGATCTGTTAATCGACATTAAGTTTGGTTTACCGGTATTATGTATCAATTTTGACTAAGTTATATTTGGGTTAAAATTAATAGACAACTGATTCACCCCCCCTCTCAGTTTCCTTCGGGTCCTAATAATTGGTATCAAAGCTAAGTCCTTTTTTGGTAGAAGTTTAACAACTTGAGGAGATTCTATGGCAACTAACTTTTTCAGGAAGGACAGTCTGAAACTTGATGGAACTAACTATGGTATATGGAAGATCAGAATGGAGACACATCTGAATTGCATTAGAAAAGACATATGGGATGTTACAAAGGATGGCTATGTTGGTCCTACACCGAATCAACCTAATCCACCAACATTGGGTAAGGATCAAGAGAATGATTGCAAAGCAAGAGAAGCACTTTTGAGTGCCTTGTCAGATCAACAAATCATGGGATTATCAGACCGATCTACTACTAAAGCTATTTGGGATAAATTGGAAACATTGAATGAAGGTGATACCATTGTCAAAATTGCAAAACTGGAATGCTTCCCGGTCAGGTATGAAAATCTGAAAATGGAAAAAGATAAAGAATTTTTTCTTTTATGGAAAGGGTTAATGAAATTGTTTTAAGAATACAATGTTGCGAAGGTTCCTTAAGTGAAGATGAGATTGTTTCTAAAGTTTTAAGAGCTCTGCCACCAGCATACAAAATGAAAGTAACTGCTATTAATGAGTTGAGAACAATGCCTAATACATTAGTATCTAGAGATACCTTGGTTGGAAAACTTTCAGCATTTGAGTTTGAGGAATTTGGTCCTATTGCTATAATTAAGACAGATTTAGCCTTCAAATCATCATCATCTGCAACATCTTCATCATCAGCTGACAAATCTGATTGGAAAACACTTTATGCAAGAGAAATTGAAGATATCAGGAGGGAAAATGAAGAACTGGAAGAACTTGAAGCACTATTTGCGAGGAAAATGCCTAAAGGTCCTATTGGAAGTAAGTATGAAGGTAAAGCACCATTTAAATGTTTTAACTATAATAAAGTTGGTCATATGGCATCTAGATGTCCTGATAGACATGGAAGATTAAAAGAAGAAGCTAAAAGAACATATAAGCCTAACCCTGAATATCAGATATATAGATTTAAGAAAAATAGAGATAAATCATGTTACTATGCTGATGATGGAGTTACTGATGATTCTGATGAAGAACCGATAGAAAATGGATGGGATTTTGTTGCAATAATAGAAGATCAACTGACACCTACTGTTCCACTGGTAGAGTAGGCCCTGATAGCTAAAATTGAAGAAAAGGATGAATGGATTATAGATTTCGGATGTTCACATCATATGACTGGTGATAAAAGTAAATTCTTATCTTTTCAGGAGTACAATGGAGGTCTAGTAAGATTTGGGGATGACAAAGCTTGTTTGATAAGAGGAAAAGGAACTATATCTTTTGATAGTAAGCACAATACTGACAATGTTTATTATGTTGAAGGTTTGAAGCATAATCTTTTGAGTGTTGGTCAATTAGTTGAAAAGGGATTTCAGTTATAGTTCAATAATGGTAAATGCAAAATCATGAATAGAACTAGTTTAGAGATTGCAACCAATAATTAGAGAAGAGGTAATATCTTTCATTTGAATAACAATGAAAATACATGCTTGATTGCACATATTGATGAAAGTTGGTTATGGCATAAAAGACTCTGTCATGTGAATTTTGATTGCATTATAAAGATTAGTTCATCTAAGGCAGTAAGGGATTTACCTAAGATTGTAAAACCTCATAATCCGGTATGTAAGGAATGTCAAATGGGAAAGCAAGTTAGAACAACTTTTAAGAGTATTTTTGAGAAATCCAATAATGTTCTTGATTTAATTCATCTTGACTTATGTGATCCGAAAAGAACAAGAAGTCTACAAGGAGATAGAAACTTTATGCTAATCATTGATGATTATTCTAGAATGTGTTGGGTTACTTTTCTCAGGGATAAATCAGAAGCTTTTGGGAAATTCAAACTATTCAAGGCAATGGTAGAAAATGAAACCAGTAAGAAAATCAAATGTTTAAGATTAGATCAAGGAGGTGAATTTACATCTAAGGAGTTTAATACATTCCGTGAAGTGAATGGAATCAAAAGACAACTATCAGCACCTCAAACACCTCAGTGGAATGGAGTTGTGGAAAGGAAGAACATAACTATTCTGGATGCAGCTAGAAGCATGATATCAGAAGCAAATCTACCTCATGTGTACTGGAGAGAAGCAGCGAATACAACGGTTTACACTTTCAACAGAGTTCACATCAAAGGTGAAACCAGTAAGACACCTTATGAATTATGGTTTGGTAATATTCCTACTCTTAAATACTTCAGAATATTTGGAAGCAAATGTTACATTAGGAGAGATGAGTATATTGGTAAATTTGATTCAAGAAGTGATGAAGGTATATTTCTTGGTTATTCATATAAGAGCAAAGCATATAGATGTTTTAATAAAAGATTGTAGAAAATCATTGAGAGTGCAAATGTGAAGATAGATGAACAATTTGAAGGAAGTTCAAGGTCTATGGATTCTGAACCAGCAGTTGAGATGATCACAAATGAACCTATATAGAGTGCACCGGTACAAAATGTTGATCCAGTCACACTGACATCATTAGAGAATTCCATAGTGACTGAACAACAACAACAAGTAAACACACCCAGGTATGTAAGATTGAATCACTCTAAAAGTCAGATAATTGGGAATAAGTATCAAGGAGTTATGACAAGAGGAAGATTGGCAAATGAAGAGGTATGTTTAATTTCTCAAAATAAATGAGCATTTGTCATTGAGGCATGTGAAGACAAACATTGGATTAAAGCTATGGAAGATGAATTGGAACAAATTGAAAATAACAATACATGGACATTGGTTCCCCAACCTAAAAACAAAAATGTAATTGGAACTAAATGAGTATTCAGAAATAAACTTAATGAAGATGGTAAAGTAATCAGAAACAAAGCAAGATTAGTGTGTAAAGGCTATTCACAGAAAGAGGGAATTGATTGCAATGAAACCTTTGCATCAGTAGCTAGAATTGAGACAGTCAAATTATTTATTGTATTTGTAGCCCACAAGAATTACAAAGTATATCAAATGGATGTAAAATGTGCATTTCTGAATGGTGATCTTGAAGAGGAAGTTAACATTGAACAACCTGATGGATTTTCATTAACAAATGATAAAGATATGGTTTGCAGATTAAGGAAAGCTTTATATGGATTGAAGGAAGCTCCTAGTGCTTGGTATGCTAGATTGGACAAATATCTTTTAAAGCTTGGTTACACTAAAGGTAATGCTGACAACAACTTATATTTCAAAGTGACTAATGAAGACATCTTGGTTATTGAAGTTTTTGTTGATGACATCATTTTTGGAGGAGAAGATGAATTGTGTAAAGACTTTGCTAATAAGATGCAGGAAGAATTTGAAATGTCTATGATTGGAGAGATAAAATTCTTTTTAGGATTGCAAATTTCACAGACTAATAAAGGTATATTCATATTTCAAACAAAGTACTTGAAGGAATTACTGAAGAAATTTGGTATGGAAATCTAAACCGGTAAGCACTCCTATGACTACAATTGATAAATTATCATTAAAGGATGAATCAACTCATGTTAATCCGACAAGATACAAATTTATGATTGGAGGTTTACTGTATTTGACACAAACAAGACCTGATATAATGAATGCAATATGTATTGTTTCAAGATTTTAGAGTAATCCTAGAGAAAATCATGAATCAGCAGTGAAAAGGATTTTTCGGTATCTACAAGGCACAACAAATCTTAGTTTATGGTATCCTAAAGATGAAAATTTTGATTTATGTGCATACACCGATGCAAATTGGGTAGGAGATATATATGACAGAAAGAGAACCACTGGTGGGGCATTCTTTCTTGGTAGCAGATTGATTTCATGGTTGAGCAAGAAACAAAGTTGTAGATCATTATCAACAACAGAATCAAAATATGTTGCAACAACAACTAACTATACTAAGGTATTATGGATTAAGAAAAAGTTGAAGGATGTAAAGGTAAAATGCAAAGAACCTATAATCATTTATTGTGATAATTCAGCAGCAATTGATATATCTAAGAATCCGGTATTTCACTCTAAAACTAAACATGTTTCTATCAAATATAATTTTCTGAAATCGAATGTTGAAGAAAAATAAGTGAGATTGGTTTATGTGAATACTAAAGAGCATATTACAGATATCTTTACTAAGCCTTTGCCTAAGGAAACTTTTGAATATCTCAGAGAACAGCTTGGGGTTATACCCTCACTGATAGAGACTTAGACAGTTGATGATCGACATCAAACCAATAGAATTAACAGAGAAAAACCTTTTTCTGGCTTTGATGGAGGAGAGCTACTTCTTAGGGGGAGTAGTTGGTTATATCTATTGGTTACTATAATTGGTTTTATGTTTTGGTATTTGTATTGCTTTGGCATTTGATGTCCAATGGGGAGAGATATCTACGGAAAAACAAACATTATCCTTTGGGGAGAGATTATTCATTTTGGGAAAGATATATACTCTCTGCATTTATTTTCATATCTATTCTGGAGATTGTTGGTTTTTGGTTTTTGGCATTCTATTTTGGCACTTAGATGTTTTTCCATCTTTGTGTTGCCATCAATGCCAAAGGGGGAGATTGTTGGTATTATGGATGTGTTGCATTGGTTTTGTTATTGATGTCAACACTTATCAACACTTATCCTTCTAGAGATATTTAGTTATGTTGAACCAACACATTATGTTCAGTGACTTATGCACAATCACCGATATTTGGTTCACCGATAGGTTTTATTGTTCACCGGCACTAAGGATGACTTGATATCATCTGGAGATCACTTGGTTATGTCAAAGACATGGTTTGGACACTTGATTTTGGTATTGTGGTTATTGGTCTAATCAGTTTGACATATTTGTTGTTACCGGCAAATTGGTCTAGGTTATGGACCAGCACACGTTATCTATTCCAGATCAGCATGACACGTTATGGAGATGATTTATTGATTGAATATTGTTGTAATTGTATTGAGCCGACATGATGCATCAATCTTGACTTATTTATAATTGATTTAATTGTAATATTTTTAATTAGCCGACCTACACATTTGGTCCTAGGTTTTGGTATATATGTAAGATCTCATTTGTGAGATAAAGAGATGTAGAAAAAAAGAAGGTATATGGTTATGGTATTGTAACATGGTATATGCAAATATTGAAGATTATATGAGTAGACCATAGAGAAGGTTCAAGGAAGGTTTGAAGGTGATTATCAGAGCTTAACCGGTGCTGAATCTAGCATTGGAGATGCTACTTTGAGCAATACATCATCATTGGATTTAATCATCCAATTGTAGTTAGTGTGACTCCTATTTTGTGATTGAGCAGTGAGCTCTAGGCGGTTGGCCTTTCTGCATGTGTAGAATCCCATTTGTATACACATAATATTTGCAGTAGTATCATCTGATTGTGGGTAAGGTTTTCCACCATGTTTTTTCCCCTTACAGGGTTTCCATGTACAAATCTCTGTGATATGTGTTGTGGATGTTGTTTCTCTTTCTGTTTCATGCATTAAGTTTCACCGGTATTGATATTAACTGTTAATTTGTTAACCAACATTAAGTTTGGTTTATCAGTATTATGTATCAAGTTTGACTGAGCTATATTTGGGTTAAAATTAATAGGCAACTGATTCACCCCCCCCTCTCAGTTGCCTACAGGTCTTAACAAAGACTTAAGCCATGCTAGGATCAGTGCCTTATTCCATTGGGTGCTTGAATTCAAAAGACATAAAATGAATTATAATATAATTTTATCTAATAGCATGCAAATCTAAGATAATATTGCCTTACAATATTTCTTATCTGCAATCCCAACCCAGACTACTTATCAAATCCTTGAACAAGCCCTATCACTCTGCAATTTTGTTTTAGCATTTAATTGATCCCTTAGATCAAAGCATAAACAAAAGCTACATACATCACAATAATGCACTAAATGAAATAAATCTTTGATTATATTTCATTCAAAAAATGATAGAATTGTATAATGGAGAGAAATAGACCAGAATTGTATTTCTATTGAATAAATTTGCTATTTCTATCATAAAACAATTTACATATAACTCCTTCAAGAACCTGCAAAAAACTTGACACGAGACTCTTATCTATTGCTCTGCAAAATCTTTACAATTTTCTCATTTTCACCTAAAGCCTGCTACAGGAACCTATGACTCTGATTTTAGAAAAAAATAAGTACAGAGATCAAAATTAGAATCCTATCTCTTGACCTTGAATTCCCTTTTATATAAAATATGGGAGCAAACAAGCTACGGGCAAGATGAGACACTTGTCATTCAAAAGTGACTGGTTACACATAATTATGTTATAAAATGTTCCCTTTAAGGAATGTCACAACCAACACCAAATAGTTGCACCTGGTTCATCATGATACTTTATGCACTTTATCCCTTTTTGTTGTTGTCGATGAAGATCTGAAACAGGCCCACCTTGTTGTTGCTCATGTCCAAAAAGGTAACTGCTGCAAGGAAATAAAACCATCTGCCAGACTGTCACATCAAACAGTTAGCTAACTAGCTGTTTGCAGTCCTTACTCCTCCTTCAAGTAAGTATTACTCCATTTTCCATATTCTTCATCTGATGGCCATTTAAAATTCATGACCTCGTTAGCCTTTTGCTCTATATGGAGTATATATGACTGCTACTTGATTTGCCTCTCTTTCAAATGACTCAAAGAATGTCCTTGTACTTATTATTTTGTCCATGCTATACTCCAGCATGCTAATATCTAGCTCCTCACAAATCAGTTCTACTTGAGTGTTGATGACCCTTTTTGCCTCTTCTTTCCAAAGTTGTAAAGGCTTAATTGCCCCATTTTCATCCACAATACATGACAGAAGTGTTACATTCAACTCACAGAAATTACCCATCAACTCCCTTATCTTTCATTATATACTTTCTGGCAAAATCTGGGCTACATGCATTGACTTCACCAACAAATGGGTTGGTTGAAGCATAGGTGGCCTCTCAGCATGATATTTGGAAGCCATTGCCATTACTCTAAGTTCATTTCCCCTTTGTAACCATTTTTGTAAACAAAGGGATTTCCACTTCCTTATCTCTATCGAAACTTTGAATAGCATTAAATAATAAAAAAATATAAAGAATGAATGTTATTTAACGTACTATCCACCTTCTCATCCAAATGAGTTAGCACTGAGCTAACTATTTCTCTTTGCTTGAATGCAAATTGATCCTCTGAATATTTTAGCTTATTCTCCAACTCAGTGACCTTTTCCAAAAGTTGGGCTCTTGTTGGATGAGTTGATCTAGTAGGTTCTTCATCATCAACATATAGCACTAATGACATGCTTGGGGTATTAGTCTCATTGTCAAATTGAACTGTTGCATCTATATGAGTGACATGTGGAGACATAGATGTTGATGGTGCTGATGCAATTGTAAGAGCGAAAGAGGATGCTCCTACTTGTCCCTCCTTAAGAAGTTGAACTCTAGTTTGCAGATCTACACATCTCTTTTGAATTGCATTATAATCATTGAAAAGCTTTTCAAACTTCTTCATTAGTTCCTCTTTTTCTATAGCCTCCCTCTTTGAAGTTTCATGGGCCAATTTGGCCACATCAATAACTAACTTTGAGGCCTAAACATTTGGTGTATCAGAGTCTCTTTTTATGATGAGGCTTCCCCTCAAGTTTGGATTTATATCATTAATATAAGGCCTTCTAGGCCCTGCTCTAATGTCCACATTGCCAAGGTTGCATAATCATCTACAAATTCTAATCCTTTCAATGCTAACCTTGTTTCTTCCTCTTAATTGAATTGTTGCTCTTTTGATTTCCTCATGGCATCAAAAGCCACTACATCTGCTACATCCAACTCTGGTAAAATTAAGACCTCGACTTGATTTATGATGATCTTGCCTTCATCTGCAATGATTCTTTTGAATTCTTCCATCATTTCATTCTTGACTTCTTCTTGGTTTTCTTGATCAGACCTTTTTGGCCTTTGGGCCTTTCTCTTAGCACTTCTGCTTTAGTATTCCTCTAGTTTTATTTTCCATATAAATTGCAAGAAGGTTGGGCTTCTCACAAAAGCCTCATTCTCATGAAACTTATCACATGTCTCCTTTCTTGCATCTCTGAAGGCTCTACCTTGAATATCTAAATGAGTGAGGTTCAATTCCAATGCTGGTGGCACAAGAGGGATACCAATATGCATATATGCATCTGTTACTACAATAGTATCCTCCTTTTGTTGTTCTTCCATGTGTTGTTCCATTACTGGTTCTTCATCCTGCCTTGGAAGTGAAAGAGGCACATGTGGTGGTGAGGGACTCCTATTTGATTCTTCAAGATCAATGATCTTGACCACCTTAAAAGGTTTTACTTTTACTTTTAGGGGTGGTTCCGTCTTCATTATTTTCTTTCCTTTTCTCCTCACCAACTCTTCACTGTCACTGCTACTTTCTTCTTCACTACTTGTCTCTTCTCTTACCCTATTTATAGGAGGCTCAAAACTAGGTCTGCCTTCTCCTCACCCATTTCTTCTTTAAGGTGGAGGAGGTCGTGGGCCTAGTGGCTTCATTCTTATTTGTTGCTACCTTTTTTATGGTTTTACCGGTGTAGGTTGTTATACATTTCTTCTCTCAACCTGCTAATCATGGAATTCCTCAAGTTTGGTTCTCTTTTCCTTTAATGCAAGAATTAATTCATCAAAATTGTTCATCACACAATCAACTTTAGCACGAAATGGAGTGAACTCTCTCAATGGATCATAACTTGGATCCATTTTCTACACTATAGCCCATAGATTCCTAAAAGCTATCCATTTCTCCTTCCTCCAATTTTCAGTCATGAAATCAAACTCATTCCTTATCTGTAGACACCTAAAAATGGTCAATGCTTGCGGAGTCATACTTTAACATTTGCGCATTGCCTCATTTTAGGTTTTTGGGTCGCATTAACATTTCTCCTATGTCACGCATTTGGTCTTTATCATTTGCGAGCATCGAGTCATTCTTCTACATTCTTCATTCGTCTCGCTCTCAAATTTGGTCTTGTCGACAACACTCTCCAGTCATGATTTTGATCAATCTTATCCTATCGCATCAATGTGCATGCTCATTTGTCATCATTTTGGACATCGTCAATCCTAATTAGGGTTTTGTCCTCTTATCAATCTTATCATCTGGCGATCAATTTGTCATCAATCCTTATCATTTTCAATCTTGTCGTTTTGCGATCAATTTGTCATTGATCGTTGTCATGTTCGATCATGTCATTTTGGGATCGATTTGTCATCGATCGCGGTCATTTTCAATCTTGTCATCTTGCAATCTATTTTGTCATCGATCCTTGTCCTCTTGTCAATTTTGTCATTTTGCGATTAATTTGCCATCGAACGTTGTCTGTCTCAATTATGTCAATTTGGATCAATTAGTTATTGTTCCTCGTCAATTGGCGTATTTATCAATCAAATCATTTATCACATTGGTCCTTTGTTAATTAGAATCATGATCGAGTCAATTATCTTTTATCAAGACCTAATTGTCATCCTTGCATTGCTAATTCATCTTCTAGGGTTTCGTGATTTAATCATTTAACCTTGTTTGTCATTTCTCCTTTAGGATTAATAAATTATTTATTTATCCTAAGTCTTCTCATCGCAATTAAATGTTCATTTAATTGGCTAATTATTCCTCTTTTTGTGAATTAATTAATAAATGACAAATTATTAATTAATTTCCTAATCTTTCATCAATTTCTAGATTCCCTCTTTGTGAGTTAATTAATAAATGAAAAATTATTAATTAATTCACTAAATCTCTAATTTCCTCATTTTCTAATTCCTAATTTCAATTCTCTCCTATTTTTCTCCTAATTTCATGGGAATAGCATAGAAATTTGTCATAATTGACAATCAATCAATTTTTGACATAGAAATTTGTCATAATTTGTCATAAATTATCAATCAATCAATTTTGCATAGAAAGTGCAAATTTGTCATAATTTGTCAGAATTGACATTTTTAATTTACAATTTCCAATTGAATTGAATCATGCTAATTTGATCATTTCTCCAATTTGTCTATAAATTGGATGAATTTCTTCAATCCCAATCTAATAATCACTTGTTTTGAATTACTTTGTCGAATCAATCACGCTTCGAGTATTCTTGCGCTACTATCTTGTCTTCTTGCTTTCATCTCATGTGTATGCACTTGTAGGTGAGATCCACAAACAAAGTTATTTGAAGAAGAAAGAAGGACAATGGAGCCACATGAAGGAGATATTCAAGTCTGCATTTGGTTTGCTAGTTTCCAATCTTGAATTGATGTCTTGTTTTCATGTCTTTATTGGATGTAATTAGGATTGATCATTGCAATCTGCTTTTGTGATTGAGCTATGACTAATATTGACTTGCTTTGATGATTTCCGATTTCCTAGCTACATTAATTGGTGAACTCGATGTGAACTAACCCCCTAATCATGCTTTTGAGTGCTTTTGAGTTGATTTGCAGGTCAAAAACCTAAGAAACAGGGTAGTGCAGTGTTTTTTGGGAACTGCTGCGTCTGTGTCAAGCATTCTGCGCCTATGTCAGACATTCTGCGCCTGTGTCAAGGACATTCTGTGCCTGTGTAGGGCCAAAAACAGAGGTAAAAGATAGTGTTTTTCACTTGCAAATTGTTTTCTTTTGCATTCTGTTTCTGCTTTTTTGGGTTTTTTGGTACTGATTCTCTGTGCAAAACCTTGGCATATGCATGACAAAGACAACAAATGAAACTACTAACACGTTTTATGCAGGTTTGATAGTCAAAGACTAAACATATCAAACTTCTGAATTGGGTTTTTGCAGGTTGCCTTGGACTACAACTAAACTTTGTGTTTGTAATTAATGTTTAGGCACCTAGTATGATTTCTAAATAGGATGGAATGAATGTATGTTTGCTTTTATTGTTGAGTTTGACATTGGAGTAGGAGAGTATGCTCTCATCCTTCTTAGGGTGATCAGAAATCCAGATCTTTGATACCATGCTCATGTTTTTGATTGTGTGTCACCTTTAGAGTGCCTGCCTTCCCGACCATTTGCTTTCTTTTGCAAGCAAGTGACAATCATGAGAAGGGAACGACCCAAAGTGAGTACGGCTAGAATACCTTGGCATTCTAACTCACTATAAACAAATACCTGATGGGCGAAAGCTTTGAAGGAAGGGTTACATGGGAATTGCAGTTACTTGGGAAGTGATGACCCTTGGACTCTTTCTCATATTAGCATCTAAGTAGGGCCTCAGGGTCTAAATCGTGCTTGCGTGACTACATTTGTTTGGTATCTTGATGGGCTTAATGTCTCAATCATGCTTGTGTGACATCAAGGAGTAACGCTTAATAGAAATCCTGACTAAACACCTTGTATTTAGAGGCCAAAAATCCTTCTAGTTGCTTGAGAAGGACAAGTTCGGATACTTGGAAGAGATACTAAGTTCGCCATGGGGAGATTTCCATGGGGACTGATGCTTGGTTGCCCTGAGAAGTGAGTGTCGTGGAGGGGAGCCCGTGGGGTCAAGCATCTATGTATTCTCCTTGAATCCCATAATGAGTCTACCTCTCAAGTACCTAATGTCCTTGCCTACCATAAGAAATGTGTGAAGGAGCATGATTGTCTTGAGTCTAAGTTCAAATATCTTGTATTCTTTGCTTGTCAAAAGTTGAATTGTATCTCATTTCAAAAACAAGACAAATTGATTCAAAACAACGTTAAACACAAGAACATTTCATTCAACAAAGTTCAAAACACCTTCAAGCATGGTTGTCAAACATTTTTCAAAGTCTTGTCTCAACATTCATGTCACTTAGATCTAGGTTCATCCTAGTTGTCCATTTTGCAAAGTCATTGTCAACTACTAAGGTTAGGTTTCACCTAGGTCATACTCCTTTGCATATCAATAAGGGTCATCAATTTTGCATGTGTCCTCCTGCATTAGAGTAATACCATTGTCATACATTGCATACCCTAGGTCTCTTCATCAAGCTTAGGTCATTATCATATCATATTAGGGTCATTTGCATAGTAATTGTCCCTTTGCATATAGTGTCAAAACTAGGTTTTGTCATACTTGAGTAATCCAAATCTTTGATAAACCCTAAGTTATTGTTAGGAGGTCTAGATCTTATCAAACCTTTTCTATTATTGTCATTTGGTCAAACCTAGCTTAGTATCCAAGCATATAGGGGAGACATTGTCATTTTTGTCCTTTTGTCACTTGGTCCTTTTGTCCTTTGAGGTCTAGACATCATTTCAATTTCCTAAGGGTCTCTTTTAGATTTGCATTCCATAAAGTTTGTCAAAATCTTGAAAAACAACAAAAACAATAGGTTTCATTCTTGCCATAGATTGTATTTTCATTTATTTAGTTTATATTTAGTTGCATATCATACATTATCCTTGAAAAATTCCCAAAAAAATAAAACATTGCATAGTGACATGTCTATTGAAACAAGGTTCCAAGCACCAATGATGGAACAAAGTTTGACATATCAACCGACAAGGCAATCACAATTCTATCCAACCCAACAACAAGGCAATATCAATCAAACTTTTTATGATGAAACAAGTCTCCAAATACAAAAACTATAGGAGAAGCTAGCTCAAGAAAATGAGATTTTGGAACAAAGAGTGAAAAACATTGAGAAGAATAGATCACAGATGTCCAAAATGTTTTGAAAATTTCCAGGTTGAAATCCAAAGATTGAGCCATCTCTTCTTGAACGATCAGACATACCAGCTCTCCTCTCACAAATAGAGATGATGAAACAATTTCAAGAAAAGAGACAACATCAATTTCAACATTATGTGCCTCCACAACAAGAATAAGAAGGTGTTTACTATCAATCAGATTTTCAACCAATACAACCAATGGTCCAATTTCAACAATATGTCCAACCAACTATACAATGTCCATGAATGGTTCAACCAATGGTGGAATATCAACAAGTTCAATCAACATATCACTGTCAACAACCACAACCAAACATTCAAAAACAAAGGTTGCAGCACACACCAAGCCAAGTTTTAAACATGTCAGAACAATTGAACCGAGTCCAATATCAAAACATGACATCAAACCAAAAACAAGCTCAAATTCCAGATACAATCATGTCAAAACCTCGAAAGAAAGGTGGCTTTATTGCAAGGCTCTTAAGGAACCTACCAAGTGAGTTCTTTGAGGAAGATCAAGATAATACACTCATGTCTAGCAATGCCTCATTCCCCCGCAAACAAATTGACTCTCCAATGGCATCTATCCCTACACCTTTAGAAGTTTCCGAAGAACCTTCTATATTGTCCTCATCAAATAATACACCCAAGGATGCAATTATTCAAGGGCTATCCATAATTGATTGCCACGATAATCCAATCCATGATGTACATCCTTGTCATGTTTCAAAAATACTAAACCCAATGCAACCATGCACTTTATTGCCATTACCTGTTTTAGAGGATCCCATTCGAAGTCCCTCTTCCTCATGTTCAAGCATTGATTTCTTGCCAAAATCCATCACAAATGTTCAAAGTGCATTTCCTTCATGCCAAAACATTGACTCCTTGTCAGAATCCCCCATGCATATCCGAAGTCCAACCCCATGTCAAGAGGATAATTTAGAGCATAAAGAAACACGTGTTAAAACAGATCAAGATCAAGATCTTGAAACCTTATCATCCCATCCAATTGTTGACCAGGACCCCATGTTCCCAGACACTCATGATGATTCCCCTATTCTTGTCCATCCTATCCAAAGTCCTATTGACACTCCATTCCCTGAGCAAGATCAAGATATCCTAGTCCATCCAATCCCAAACGATCCCCTTCCATTTCATGAAAACAATGTCCTTTCAAATCCCATTGACATTCCACTTCTTGAGAAAGATCAAGATGTCCTTTCCATCCTTTATGATGATCCCATTGATAGTCAAGAGCAAAGCACCTTTAAAGAGGATTCCAATGATCTTCCTCCTTGTCAAGATCAAATTATTCCTTCAGATCCTCAACAAGATCCACTTGTTCCTCCATCTCCTTGTCCTAATGCTCCATATACACTCCAAGATCTCATTCCTTTTGATGATCCCATTATTTCTCCCATTCCATCTCTTGAAGAGCCTGTCATTGAACCATGTCCACTACATGATCCTAATCACCCTCATGATCCTAATCCCCTTCATGATTATAAAGTGTCAGTGCAAGATGTTCATGAACCCTCGACATGCATAATGGGTTCTTCCACTTTGGTGCAATCCGATCCACTTCAAGATCTCATTATTTCTCTCATATCATATCCACCTCATAATGGACTCATGTCTTCTTCCCAAAGAAAAGAGTATCCTACAAGTCAAGATATTCATAAAGGCAAAGGGGTAGACCTTCACAAGAAAGAACTCCTCAATATGAAAGAAAATATTAAGGGTCATGTCTACACAACTCACTCTCAAGATGTTGGTATCCCTCCTTCAAAATCCAAACATATCCCTTCCCCATCATACCTTCCATCCATCTTAGGTCCTTATATCCCTTCATCCTCTATGCAAGGTCAACAAAGGCACACATCCTTGAGTAAATTTCATCCATCCAAAAGAAGTCCATTTCATTCATTTCCATCCATGCATTCCTTTCCCCCTCCAAGCAATTTGGATGCCAGGTATAAAAGTCATAAGTCTAAAAATCCACATGTATTCAAGGATCAACATGTCCAATATAATCGACATGTCAAAACAAAGAATAATATGATCCATAAAGAAAAGGAACAATCCAAAAGGTCACAAAAGCCCATTTCTCAAAAGCAAAATTCAAAATATGTATGGGTTCCTAAATCCCTTGTGCAAGCAATGCACTCCAAGGAACCACAAAAGCATGAAAAATAAAAAACCATGTGGATCCCTAAGCAACTCCTTGAAGCACAAAAGCCTAAAGAAACAATCAACGTAGCATCTAAAATTGCTATTCATCCATCCGAACCTTCCAAGTCTATTCCTCCACCACCTTCTTCATCCATTTTGGGCCCTTATGTCCCAAAATCCATAGCCTTTCCTTCGTCAAAATCTCAATATCCAAAATACATTTTTCCTCCATCAGTCCATCACCC
The DNA here is from genome assembly GCF_030272615.1 of Cryptomeria japonica. Classification (NCBI taxonomy): domain Eukaryota; kingdom Viridiplantae; phylum Streptophyta; class Pinopsida; order Cupressales; family Cupressaceae; genus Cryptomeria; species Cryptomeria japonica. The sequence continues at coordinate 722,635,484 of NC_081411.1, read as the reverse complement.
CTCAAGGTGTGTGCCAATGTCGATCTTGCCTTCATTTCCATCCGCTCAAGCCCAATTCTTCCAATACCCTATCCATTATCCAATGCATATTTTCCATCCTTCGATCCCTTTGATCCAATCCTTTGCATAAATCCTTGCCTTAGTTTCATCTCTTTTTCCATGTCCTTATCCTACCAACGTCTTTGAGCATACTTTTAAAGGTCATGGTCCATTTTTTTTTCAAGTCTACTATCCAAAAAAAAGACACTTGAGTCCTTCTTCCATCCCCTATCATGTGTCCATCTTCTATTGAAAAAGTCAAAATACAAACAAAAAAAATAGTTAAAAAAAAAAAGACAAAAGAAAAAAAAGTAAAGAAAAATAATTCATCCACTGGTGAAAACGTGGCAAACAGGCGCCTTGGGCAAGTACCATGATGAAAACCTAGCAAACAGGCGCCTTGGGCAAGTACCATGATGAAAACCTGGCAAACAGGCGTCATGTGTAATCCATGAACTTCTTGCACACCACACTTGGGGGCAGGTTTCCTCCTTCATATCCTATTGCCCTTGATTATCCTATCATACCATGTCATTACCCTTCATATCCTATTGTCCCTTAGGTCCATTTCCTCTTTCCACCTTTGATCTTGACAAGGCTGAAGATCATCATGAGCATCATGCATCTTGTTTGCAGCTTTTCGTCTATCATAGCTTTTGGTCTTTTATCCATTTGCTTATTATAACCTTTCATCCATATTCCCCGTCTTATTGCAACTTTCTGCCACTATCCCTTAGCCAATCCCGACCTTTAGTCCATGTCCCTTATCCATTCTTGGTCTTGCTTATCCTATCCATATCTTATCACTATCCATACACTCTTTTTCATTTCTTGATCTTGATCTGACATAAGGACGCAAAATTTGAACATATTTTTCACAAACCTCTTGACATGTCCATCATGCCATGTCCCTGCTTTACATTGTCATATCCAGTCTCTTGTCCCATCACGCAATTGCCCTTGAAAATTGCATCCGTATTGTCTCCATGATAAAAGGCCTTTGTCTTCTCTCTATTCATCATCATTTCAGAAAGCCTATTTATTCACCTGTCATATTCCTTGCCTTGCTAGACACTGGGGGCAAAATCCATAAAAATTGAAAAATGTCCTGAAAAAAATCATAAAAATTGAAAAATGTCCTTAAAAAAATCATAAAAATTGAAAAATGTCCTGAAATAATTCAAAAAAAATTGAAAAATGTCCTGAAATAATTCAAAAAAAAAAACATTTAAAAATGTCCTGAAAAAATCTCCAAAAAAATTTAAAAATGTCCTGAAATAAATCATAAAAATTGGAAAATGTCCCCAAAAAATCTCATAAAAATTTAAAAATGTCCTAAAATAAATCATAAAAATTGGAAAATGTCCTAAAAAAATCTCATAAAAATTGGAAAATGTCCTGAAAAAATCTCATAAAAATTGGAAAATGTCTTGAAATAATCCATAAAAATTGCAAAATGTTCTGAAATAATCCATAAAAATTGCAAAATGTCCTAAAATAATTCATAAAAATCAAATAACGTCCTGAAATAATCCAAAAAAAATCAAATAAAGTCCTGAAAAAATGAACAAAAAAATTGTAAAATCTTGAAAAGCAAAACAAAACATAAATAACCCCTCTGTGCATAGACAACTCACTAAGCATACATCCAATGACTCGTAATCAAACCCTATGCTTTAATGAAATCATGCGTAAACAGATGAACTCTTTCAATCAAACCAGACATTCAAACTGATCACAATTGTCATATCAATCGAACGTTACCATCAATATCATTTGTCCTTGTCTCTACTATCATGGGTCTTATACAGGGTGTGGTATACTCGAAACCAGACTGTGTCCTGTCTTAGACGGGGTACCACATGTCCTGAAGCCAGACAACATGATCGTCCTATCAGCACTTTCAACTTTTGACAATGAAGATCAAGATGTTTGTTTGATTTGTTGGAATTTGTGCATCTTATCTTTTTTTCTGATTTATCTTTGGTTTCGATCATGTTCCTATGTTGCTCGATGATGTCACTAAGTGATTTAGAGTAACCGGGATGGTTCATGGTCCTTTCTTTTTGGTTGTGATTGTTGTTTGTCTGCGATGTGTCTGTCTTTTGCAAAAAGGGTTGCATTTCAGCTTTGGCCTTCAATGCCATGATGCTACACATCCATTTTGCTACATTAAAATAAAGGTTCTCACCTACAAAGTGCATTACTAAAAGCAAGTTTTTCTTCGTCTCTAACTGTCCTCTGTCTCATTTTCTTCTTACTAACATTTCTTTTGTCAGTTCGGATAGTCAGTTCGTTCTAGTGCTCTGATTTCCCCAACCACATATGCTGCATCCTGCATTCATTGGTTAGTACATTTGCATTACATCGAGCATCACATCAAGCATTTTATCCATTTCATATTATAAATGCATCAAAAACACATAAAAATGCATCCATACATGTTCCACAATAAACAATGTGTAAGTCATCCATACATGGAAAATAACATAAGTCATAACACATTGCATCCCATCATATCGATGCATATCATATCATATATCCAAATAATATCGGAGTACAAAATTGGACTGTCTGTCCTAAGTATGGCCCGCAGGCTAACTATATAATATCACACTACATAATGTCCACTGTCTGTCATAAGGAGCACGTGCCTCTGTCATTGGGTGCTCCCTCTATCCTCCTCATCCCTGCCATGTCTCAAGGATGATGTCCCTCCTATCCCAAGTCCTGCTAATGTATCTCTGTCAGTGCTCCTGAGTCTATGTCGTAACATGAAGCAGTCAGGTCGATTCTCCCGCGTGATCAATGGATACTGTTGACTTTGCATCACAATTGGGGCACATTTTGTCAGTTTTAGGATTTGCTCCTACGGGTTGCATTTCCTCATTTCATCCACAAATCAGGGTGTTTCTACTCTATTTTGACCTATCCTATTCTTATCCCCTTTTTCGGATCATTTGCATGCTGTTTTTGACCAAATTAGGGTTCACAATGCACAACTACGCCTGTGTGATGAGTCCTATGCCTGTGTAGCATAACTTGTGCCTGTGTACCCTACACAAGCATAGAAGACCCTACACAAGCGCAAAATTCTCCCTACACAAGCGCAGAAGTCAATTTCTGCATCCCCTGTGGGCCCCGCAATGTCCCGCAAGCAAGTCAAATTCCTCAAATTGACAATATGGGTTTTTGAGATACATACCGCTGCTCCCGCGTCATCCAGTCATTTGTAGGTGTGTACACATTCTCTGAGGTGATCTGCCATTGGAATGTTCGCCATCTCTCTGCAAGTGTCCATTTCTAGAGCAACAAATTCTCCTCTTTGGCTAGTGCAAATGAACAATTTTCACTCTCTTGGTCTCATTTATAGATCTTTGTCAGTGCATAGATGGACGTGCACCCTCTCCATCTCATGTTGGTCACGGTATTTTGCGTCTTCTTTTGCTTGTCCTTCATGCATCCGATCTCCGATTGTCCATCTGTTCGGCCTTTTACACCTTCCACTGCTTGTCCTTCGTGCATCCGACCTTCGATTTTTGATCCGTTCGAACCTATCATCTTCTATCATTCTTATCGATGAATTGGCCTCTTTTCTAGACATTTTTGGCCAACTTCTCGAGGGGGCATGCATATGTCATTATTATTGTCTGGGGCATTTTCATTATTGTTCTTTGAAACAACGCTTAAAATCACATTGTCTTAAAGAGGGGCAAAATGTAGACACCTAAAAATGGTCAACGCTTGCGGAGTCATACTTTAACATTTGCGCATTGCCTCATTTTAGGTTTTTGCATCGCATTAACATTTCTCCTATGTCACGCATTTGGTCTTTATCATTTGCGAGCATCGAGTCATTCTTCTACATTCTTCATTCATCTCGCTCTCAAATTTGGTCTTGTCGACAACACTCTCCAGTCATGATTTTGATCGATCTTATCCTATCGCATCAATGTACGTGCTCATTTGTCATCATTTTGGACATCGTCAATCCTAATTAGGGTTTTGTCCTCTTATCAATCTTATCATCTGGCGATCAATTTGTCATCAATCCTTATCATTTTCAATCTTGTCGTTTTGCGATCAATTTGTCATTGATCGTTGTCATGTTCGATCATGTCATTTTGTGATCGATTTGTCATCGATCGTGGTCATTTTCAATCTTGTCATCTTGCAATCTATTTTGTCATCGATCCTTGTCCTCTTGTCAATTTTGTCATTTTGCGATTAATTTGCCATCGAACGTTGTCTGTCTCAATTATGTCAATTTGGATCAATTAGTCATTGTTCCTCGTCAATTGGCGTATTTATCAATCAAATCATTTATCACATTGGTCCTTTGTTAATCAGAATCATGATCGAGTCAATTATCTTTTATCAAGACCTAATTGTCATCCTTGCATTGCTAATTCATCTTCTAGGGTTTCATGATTTAATCATTTAACCTTGTTTGTCATTTCTCCCTTTAGGATTAATAAATTATTTATTTATCCTAAGTCTTCTCATCGCAATTAAATGTTCATTTAATTGGCTAATTATTCCTCTTTTTGTGAATTAATTAATAAATGACAAATTATTAATTAATTTCCTAATCTTTCATCAATTTCTAGATTCCCTCTTTGTGAGTTAATTAATAAATGAAAAATTATTAATTAATTCACTAAATCTCTAATTTCCTCATTTTCTAATTCCTAATTTCTTAATTCCTCTTTTTCTAATTTTCTAATTTTCTAATTCCTAATTTCAATTCTCTCCTATTTTTCTCCTAATTTCATGGGAATGACATAGAAATTTGTCATAATTTGTTATAATTGACAATCAATCAATTTCTAAAAGCTATCCATTTCTCCTTCCTCCAATTTTCAGTCATGAAATCAAACTCATTCCTTATTATATCTTTAGGGAAGTTATGCTCATGAGGCACTGGACCTCCTTTAATTCTTTCTCTGAACATATTATAAAACCCTTCAGGGTCACTATGTTTGGCTAAGCTTAACCCTAAATGATATGGTGTAAAAAGCTTGTCAAAATGCACATATCCCCCTTTAATAATTACAAAATATGGAACAATAGTAGAATCAGGAAAAATAGTCCCTTTGCCTCTCCCTTTCAACTCTTTATCATGTATGCATCCTATTTTCCACATCACTTCAGCAATACCCAATCTTAAAGGAACATTAAAAGGTAATACATGTGGCTCACCAGGGAAGCCATAAACTCTGGTTATTGTACTAACAAGATAAGGGATAATGTCGCCCCAACTGTGCTCAATCCTCAAAAGTGGCAACCTATCTTTAGGTCTTATAAAGTCATGTAGCTATGTGGGAATCCTTGGTGGATTCACTATTAATCTCTACCTCAACCTAGAAGCAAAACTATTGTTAAACCTTACAAAGCTGGCCTTCGCCTTGTCGCAAGACATATCCATGCTCCAAAGTTGCACTGGCACCTCATTGTTGTCTATTGTTCTTCTGAGATTCATGGTGCCCTCAACGTAATCTGCATTTCTATATAAGAACATGTGCATTAGCAATGAATACCAACATAAATGAGTTTTAAATACACCATTCTTAATAGCTTGCAACCCCTCATGAACCTTCTCTTCAAGGTATGGGACAAAGTATGGGACAAAGTCAAAAACCATTGTAAAATTTGGATGTTGAATTTTTATAGCCATATACATAAAATTAGGTGACATGACTGTAATAGGGTTGAATCCTAAAATCTAACACTGAGAAAAGAAGGTGGCCTAAAAATATTTGGCAAAATCACCAATGGGAAAAGGCTCCACTGAACTAGGGCTAATATGGTAAGTTGTCTCTCCCGCTTTTGCCAAATGAGCCAGAAGGAGGCTAGCTCTGATGAAACCCTTCATCCTATAAAATTTTGCCTTTAACTCATTCAAGTCTTTCTATACTAGAGTAGCAGTTCATATAAATCTAAAATCTCTTGGAATTCCTCCCTCCTGATTGTTAATAAAATCTCTCTCTCATTTCCCCTTATAACCCTCAAAACAGGCTCATACTTATCTACAACTGGTTTGAGAAGGTCAACATCCATGAATACACTCGACACTACCAACTTGCCCAAGTAATATTGCCAAGTGCTTGAAAGTGGGGATTACAATTTTCTTTGTACATACCACAACCTGAACATATCTGCCCCAGTCATTGGTACCCTAGCATCTGCGATGTTGTATGCTTTATCAGTTAACCCTTCTCCTAGGGTTTTGACCTGAACAAGTCTTTTCCCTTGATATCTATTATTGGTTGAGGGCTTCAATTGATCGAGAAAATCATCAAAAAGGTTTCTCTTTAGATATTCTTTTTGTCTTGAGTGGTTTCATAGGGGAGCCATCTTACTAAACTAGGGTTTCTTATCAATTAACCACAAAGGGAAGGAGAAAACTAGGGTTTAACATGAGAATATTAATTTCAACAAAGAAAAGTGTGAATTCTCACTCCTTTATGCCAAATTTTAAACCCTAGAGTAATTCACAATCTTTTTCCTAGAATTTCACACAATCTGCACTTTCAACAACTCTGAAAACATAGAAGAAAGATCAAGCAACTTACGACTTTGTATGCACTAGATGAACCTTAATTTTAGTACTGCAATAACTCGTTCCAATCTTCTCCAGCTTAAGAATCACCTTCTGATCACCTCTGAATCTCTTTGTGAGTCAGAAATAGCTTTGAAAATGCTTTTATTATCATTCTGGAACGAAGCGTCATTGTCTCATTTGCCATTATTGCTCACGTGAGTGAAGAAACGACTCAAATTTGTATTTGAATTAAGTTTAAAACTGGACCATTGATCTTCTCCACGTTGGCGCATCACACGATCTACATTAGTCATTCTGATATTAACCATCTCATGTGGCAAGTGGACCCATCAAATATATGGCATAACACATCCAACTCATCGCCACCTCATTATTGTCTCATCATCGTCTCACCATGGTTCACGGTCCCACCGTTAGCTTACTTTAGCTTGCCTTGGACACATGGAATCATCTCGCGAATCCATGGTCCCTATCCTTTGTGCATCTTTGACTGCAGGTTTGTGAGAGTCGTTGGATCTACTCAATCTTTACCCCGTTGCCTCGGTGACTACCAGTCTTAGTGGCCTAACGAACGAGCATCTTTTTGACCGAGATTATAACATCATTGTCCATTAATTGCACGTGCATATAGATGAACCTTTAGTAGCTCGATCTTTAACATAAGACATCGACAAAAAGAAAAGGCTTAGACCGAGGAAAATAATAAAGCGCTGGCTAAAATATTAAAAGGGATCCGCCTAGGATAATAAAGGTAGACATAACTTTAGGAGATAAAATGGCCCCACCAACGATGACATGACCCTCAATTTTAAGTGGAAAAAAGGTAATGCCAAATTATAACAGACTTAAGGGGTTAATCAACATGACCTAATTAAAATGCATGAAACCCTAAACCCTAATCCTGAAACACATGACACATAACAAAATTAATCCAAAATGACCAATATTTTGACTAAGGCATGAAATTTTTTTGCACAGTCATTTTCAGGACTATCACCTCTATAACACTGAATTCATATACTTACTATGGCCTAGCCATAGCTTTCTATTCACTCTATCTCTTATAATTTCCATCCCATGAATGTGCTTTGCTGCACCAACATCTTTCATTTCAAATTTAGCAGTGAGCTAACACTTCATTTCTAAAATCATACCTTTCCCTTTACCAATGAATAACATATCATCAACATATAATGCAATGTACATGAAATGATCACCATCATATTTATAATAAATATAGTGATCTGACTTAGAATTTTCAAATCCCAAACTCAACACATATGTATCAAATTTATGGTACCACATCTTAGGACTCTATTTGAGGCCATACAAAGATTTCTTTAATTTAAAAACCAAATTACTTTTACCTTTTACCACATAGTACTTTGGTTGTGTCATATAAATATCCTCCTCCAAATCACCATGAAGGAAAGTAGTTTTCACATCCATTTTCTCGACCTCTAAATCATAAGAAGCAACCGTAGAAAGTAAAAATCTAATGGATGTCATTTTTGCAACAAGAGAGAATATCTCACCATAATCAACACCCTTAACCTGAGAGTATCCTTTTGCAACCTGTTGGATATTATCGAGAAGTTTGTTGGAATGATGTTTTGTCATTGATGTCAACATATTCTTCTGTGTATTCCAGTGTTGTAGTCAGATTAAATGAGTTAGTTTGTCCAGTGTGTTGTAGATGAGTTGTTGTAGTTTAATGGGTTTAGAGATACTTATATCTAGTTGATTCAGCAAAAGTTTCAGAGGTCTGCATGCTGTTTTGATTGAGTTGTGTGTTCCGGTATTATGGTTGTTATTCAGTTGTTTGTGTTATTCAATATTATGGTTTGTGCTTTGCATTGCACTTGAACTACTATATATTTAGTTGAGGATGTATGGAATGTATTATGGATGTTTATGTGTGTCCTTAGTTCGATTGGTTCTGGATTTGGAAATCCACAAGCGAATCTTTTAGGTTGACAATCTTTTATGTTGGTGTTCTTGAGCTCTGATAGAGAGATGATGATGATTCTAGTAATCTAAGTTGTTGTAGTTGTTGTGGTACATTTCACATTGCTTGTGAATGTTTCTAGATCATGTGTTATTCATGTTGTTGGTCCGCATTTGTCATTGTGCGCATTATTGATCATTTTCTTGATCGGGTGGTGTTCTTCATGTTATGCAACATTTATGGTGATTGTAGCGTGTTGCGGATGTTCGAGTTGTAATTCTTGGTGGTGCTTCATGTTTGTGGTGGTGATTTAGATCCAGACTTTGTCTTAGCTGGTAATTTTTTGGTCTGCATGTGTTGATGTAGCGTGTGAGGTTATTATTTTGTAATTTGTGTTGAGGGTTTAGTCAACCCTAAATTATAGGTTGATGAATTGTATAAATACATGTAATATTCATTTAAGAGATGTATATGCATGTGTGAATATTGTTTTGATCTTTCAGTGGTAGAGGAGAAAAGCAAAGAAGTGCGAAAGAGTGTGCAGAAGTGTGAAGTGCAGAGTTTGAGTATATGTGCTTAACCGAAACTATAATCAGGCATTGGAAGATGTTATTTCATCAATTCATGTAATCCAGATTGTTGTCCAAATCTTGTAAGGCAGTGAGCCTTCCTCAGGGTTGTATCCCTTCTTGTATTTGAGCAATGAGCTCTAGGCAGTGTGCCTGAATGCATGCACATTCCCCATTGGAATATTTTGTTAGGCCCAATATGGAAAGCTAATGTACTGAGAGGGGAGGGGTGAATCAGTTTTCCAAAACTTTTCTTGAATAATAACTTTATTGTTATGCATAAAAAGAATAGTGCAGTAACATAAAATAAAGTTAAAACAAATAGATAACAATCATACATGATTCACTCCATAACACATATATTTTGGTTACGCAGAAACTCTTGGTTAGAGAGAAAAAATGCAGTGGGAATGGCACCCACAACTTCACTACTGCAATAATAAAGAATGCTCGGTTAGAGCTACATTTTAGTTATTTCTGATAGCATACCCTGTTAGGAGTAACAAGATCTGTTAGATCTACCTTGCTAAAGGATTTTACAACATTTATTCTGAATGTTGCACCTGGTTAGAGGCTTTACAATTTATAGACTTGATTAGAGTCTTTTACCCTGTTAAAGGTTTCTCTTTCAACTTCACAATATTATAATAAAATTATTACAAATATTTGTAACTTTACATCTGAAATGTTATAGCAGATTCTATGTGCTCAGAATAGATTACCTTGCTTATAGCATACCTCAGTAACCCATATAGTAACTCGGTAAACCCTTCTATTTAATCTCTTCTTCAACTGTTCTCTGAAAACCTTCTCGTTGACCTCTGTGTCTCTGTAACAGTCTTCTTTCATGCATACATACACTTAACTAATGCTGTATATATAGATCTCTTAAAACGATGATCCAATTCATTGCTTCGATCTTACAAACAAGATTCCTCAAATGAATAACTGTACAAAATATTTCATTGGTTAGATTGATCTCAAAATCATACACAATCTTCTAGTGCAATTTCCAATGTAATAACGGTTAGATGTGCCTCGATCTTGTAACACGTTTTCATATGCATGTCCAGGTTCAATGTATCTGGTAACATGTTTCACTCGGTGTATGTCAACTCGGTGTGTCATCTTTACTACTCGATAGTCATAAAAAGATACTCGGTAGACAACTCGGTGTGTACTACGTTTTGTGACTGCTTTCTTCTATAGCCGACTAGACTGTGCATACCAACTTCTCTGTGTGTACCGATTGCATGATTCGGTAGTGCTAACCGACTAGAGTATATAGTATGACTTTGAATATAAAAACTAATGGAAACTTGATAAGTAGTAACAATCTCCCCTTTCGACATTAGTTGAGATGTTTGACAAAAACTACTTTCAAAGTCATAACTCAAAAATCTATATACATTGCAAAATGACTACACTTGGCAATATATACAATAGTCAATGAAATAGTATATTTAGATATACTCCCCTTATCATTATACTATACATAACTCTGATCTTGCATGCTCGGTTCTGTGCTTGTGTGCTCTACTTACTCTGCATGCTCTGCTCGGTATACTCCCCCTGTATACTATACTCCAAATACTATATCAAAACTGTATCACTGTATCACCAAAACTGTATCACTCCCCAAATATATTATATTACTCCCCCTATATAGTATCACTCTCCCTTTTTGACAAACATCAAAAACTTAATTTCCATCTAGGGGTGGTAACTAATCAAAAATAGATTTATACTTTTTCCGGGCGTCGGTGAGAGCGATTGAGAGTGCATCCTTTACACTTTCCATTAAAGAATTTTATGCTTGAATATCAACCAATAGTGATATTAAGCCATCAAGAGTCCTTCCCTCGTGTAGTAGATAGGCATGTAGCTCAGTTAATCTGTTCTTGAACTGATGAAAGATGAGGAAGGAATAATGTCTGGAGTGTCATTATATCCATTCGAATCTTATGTTCTTCATTTCTGAGTTCTAGTTGTTGAGCCATGAGCTGTTGAAGCTTGGTATAAATTTTTTGAACTGAATTTGGCTCTATGGTCAACTTATTTGTGAGATCGGTGATCTCTTTCTCAATTGCATCAGTTTTATTCTTTATATCTTTAATGAATATAGAAAATGTGCAAAGTTTCTGAAATAAATAAAGAATATGCTTGAGTTGAGGGGACAACTTAGCAATGAATTTGACAAGCTTGACTTTCCCAATAGCTAGAGCTTTTTGTACCTCTTCTATCATTTTTGCAATAAGCTCTTTGTCTTTTAGCTTGCTCAAGTACTCAGATGCATCAACTCCAGATGTTTCTATTTGATTAAGGAGTTCATCTAGTTGAATGTGGATGGCTGCATCAGTTGACACTGTAGCTGAAGGTAGCATATCTGTCAGCAGTGTCTTCACCTTCTGAAGTACTTTATTTTTCTTTTGAATGGCCATCTGTTTTTCCTATTCGGCCTTTGCTTTGCATAGTTCACCAAAATCAATAAGTGCTTGCCCCTTTAATTTTGAGATATCCACATTGGGCAACACTATTGGTTTAGATAAATCAACTTTGAAACTATGCTTTTTCACCTTCTTCTCTTTACCTTTGGTTGGTTGGACCAAGACAATAGCTTGAGAGGCTTGCTGACCCTCGGTAGGTTGCCTGGTAGAGGCAACACTTTGGTCTGTTCCTGTAGTTGCTGTGGTGTCTTTTGGTGTCTCGGTACTGGGTGTCTTAGCTGTAACATTTTCAGTGCTTGACGGTGCTTGAGAGGTCTTTTCTTGAGTTGTACCTTCTGCTACTTCAGACTTGTGACCTTCGATGCCTTGTGCTGTATCTGGAGGAGCTTCAGTAGAGATAGGTTGTGTGATCGGTGGATAAGGCTGAACTTGTTCTAAAATGGATTCACTAGATACAAGTTTTGCATAAGTAGTGCCTTCTATCATTTCCTGCTCCGGTGCTTCTGCATCCATGACATCTTCATCAATTTGAATAGTGTCAGCTGGGTCTTGCTTGGTAGCATCAGGACCTTGCTCGGTGACATCAGGATCGTGCTTGGTGACATCAATAATTTCAACTGTAGATTGTTCACCGACATCCTTGATTTTGAAGATTTCCTGCCATTTTGCTTTTGTCTCCTTTTCTACGTCAATGTATAGCCCATTCATCAGTTTTAAGGCTCTCTGTTTGACAAGAAATTTAGAATTGTAGGTTGTCAAATGTTCCTTTATTTCTGCTACAGACATATCAAGAAATAGATGGACTAGACTTCTTTCTCTAATTTGTTTCTCTGAGTCCATTGCATATTTCCACCTATTATCAATATGCAAGTAAAGTTCATTTGGAAGTGACTTTACTAGTTCTAATGGAGCTAGCCGAAACTTTAGAAGTGTGCAAATGACAACTTCAATTTGTCTCTTCTCATTATTATTTCTAGTCTCATACTTGACATATCTAAATCCTCCAAATCCACTATATTCTTTTAGATTGGCACATAAGTTTTCAACACTATGAATATTTACCTTCTTGCTTTTTACAATTTGGAATGCATCTTCTGATTCTGTATCACTAGACACTTTTGCTAGAATGAGTCTTCGAGTAGATTTCTGGTAGGTCTTGGTTACCTTGGGAATAGTAACACTCTTTTGTTTCTTACTCGGTGATGTTCCAGATGCTCTTGTGTTAGGTCTCTTTGTTGGAGGTGGGGTCGGTAGGGCCTTTGAAGTGTCCAGTTTCTTTCTTTTCAACACTTTACCCTTAGGCAGTTCGGTGCTCAGTGTTATTGCTGCCTCCTGAGCTTCTGATTCCTCTTCGGTGATGGCAAGAGTGCCTTTGACAGGTGTAGAGGAAGAGTCTTCTCCAAAATTCTCAGATAATTCCTTAATCATCTTTGTAGCCTTTCTTGTAGCTTTGGGTACTACAATGCTCATTTTTACCTTTTCCTTAACTTCTTCATAAGTTCCATATCTCAGCTCAGTAGCATGCCTTGACAATGTAGTAAATGCATCAATTTGTTGTTGTGTGATGTCAAAGTCAATCTCGTAACCCATAGGTGGCAAAGATTGAGTCCTTGGTTCCACAACATTCACATAACAATAATTGGTGTCTACCTCAAAGCATATATCATCTTTATATTTCTCTACCAGCTGGGGTGGAATCCGGTACCTGTTGTGCATCTTCTCTTGAAATTTGTTGAAGTAGTCATCCATGATATTATTGAAATTATCACCTAGCTTCTTGATAAAGTCATTAATCTGATGGGTGATTGGTCGGTGTAGCTCCCAAACTACTTTACCGACTGATGGAAAGAATTTCTCAAAGTAGAAAAACGTGCATACAAGAAGCGAACCAAACTTTAGTGTATTTGCCGAGTTGTTCTTCTTCGGCTTCCTTATTGTGTTTAGGTTCTCAAACAAGTTCTTTAGTAACACTTCACATAAATTAACTTTCATTCCCCTTTTCACCATTTTATAAGCTAAGTCAACTGCTGCATAGGGTACACTGTTTTCCCTTGCTGATTGGAAGAAACAATAACCAATTACTCTAATGGCAAACTTAAGTTCTACATCAGTGACATTGTTTAGTTTCAGTCCTCTGTAATCAGATTCTACTCCAGTTAAACTGATTAACTCCTTCTGTGATATCATCTTCTGAGCTCGTGCATGATCATAGATAGGATAACTGGTGATCACATAAATGATTTCCTTGGTGATTTTGAATGGTTGCTCTTCTAGCCACATGAAATCATCATGAACTCTGCTCAAAACAAACTTGACCCATTGGGGCTTGAACACACAAGGGTAGGTTAGGGCTTCAGTCAATCCTTTGATTTTGATGCGTTCATACTTGCTATCCATTTTACCATCGGTACATAGCTCATCATAGGTGTCACTTATCTCAACATGACCGAGTTCTTCAACACGACATTTGGTGAAGAATCTCACATCTTCAACTAACAAGACTCGATCTGGGATGAGTGAGAAGGCAGTTTTGTCATCCGGTTTGGAGGCGACTTTAGGAGTCAAAGAGTATTTCAGTGAGGGCTTCTCCACATTCTTGACAACTATGGGATCTTGAATCCTGGGTGCCATTTGTAAATTTCAGATGAAACTAGCAAACTATCCTTAGGGTTTGACGGTTTACAAATGGTAGACGTTTCACACTCAGTAGATAATAGCAAATCTGTAAACCAGCTTAACAGTGTGACGAGATTTGATGTAAATACCTTGGATTTACTTTGAATGAGGTTTTGATCACCTTGATTCGCTCTGCTCTGCTCTCTTGAAAACTTGGTGAATGAAAATGACCGCAAAAATACTTTTAAGTACACAAAATAACTTATCGAGCTCTGTGCGGGTTAGGTCAAAACATTAAATGCACTCGGTTCACCTTTAACCGATTTACTCTCCTTTTTGTTTTAACCGAGTAACCGATTTTCCTTCATTTACCGACTTGACAGGCTTCCTGTATACACCTACTTGACAGGTTTCCTGTAAAGTACTTTTGATAGAATTTCAAACTTACTAATGCATCTTGACTATGCAGATTTTGAATTTAGTACATAATAGAATAGGAACTGTTATGATTTTAACCTTTAGAGAATGCAGTCCCTTCATACCTTTTTTGATTAATTTGGAATAGGTGCACCTAAGTCGGTAGGTAAGGTGCTTTCTTCATTTCACATGATTTCCTTCTTTTTCCAAATCATCTTTAATTTTTCTTTTATTTCCTTAGTTTCTTTTCTAGGTTGATCTTTGCAATCTCCAACCAAGTGTCCAACTTTGTGACAATGAAAACATGCCATACCAGGATTTCTCCATGATCTTCGGTTGTTCAGTCCAAACCTTATAAAACAGTTGGCACTTATATGTCCATATCTTCCACAACATTCACACCATATCTTTGTATTGTAATCCCATGGTACTGCTGCATATTGTCGGTAAGGATTTGTGTGAGTTCGGTAACCTCTAGTGTTTGCTTAGTGTGCAGACCACATATAGCTCTTTTGCTTCATCCAACACTTCTCAGTACTATGTCCATATCTATTGCAGTTTTTACAAAACCCTTTGAAGTTTGCCTTTTGATAATTGTTAACAGACTTTGTCCTACATTGATTAGATGTGTGACCATATTTATTGCAATTGTAACAATAACCATTGGACTTAGTGATATTCGGTTGCTTACATTTTCTGATCTGGCATATGTTGGTAGTATGACCTTGATTTCCACAGTAGTAGCAAATAGGCTTCTTTCTTTTGATGTTATTCCTATTTCTAGCTTGCTTTGATGATTCTCCTCTCTCGATAGTATGGATTCCTTTCTCGGTAGAGTCTTTTCCTTTGTAATCGAGTCCTGCATCTTTGTTGGGTCTTCTTGTATTTAGTTGCTCATCCAACATCTTTGATGCTTCATAACTCTTCTTCAATGTTTCTTTGGATTTCTTCTCTGTTTCAAGTTCATCGGTCAACCTTGATACTTCAAGTCTTAATGCTTGGTTCTCATCATTCTTAAGAATTGCTTCATGATGTGCATAACCTAGTTGATCTGTCATATTTTGTTGAATTCTAGTTAACCTTGTGATTTCATCATTCTTATCAGATACTAAGACTTCAAGTTGTTTTTTCTCTCTTTGTAGATCTCTTGCTTTATCCTCAACTGTCCTCAATGCATCTATATTTTCAATCATTTGTGTGCTGAAATGTTCATGTTCTCTTTTCATTGCTTTTAGTTGATCAGCCAATGCTTTCTTCTTTTCTTTCAATACTCCAATCATTTCTTCAGTCTCTTCAGATATATTGTTCTCAGATGATGTCTCAATTTGTTCCACTAACTCTTGAGAATCCTGCAAGTCATCAGATAATCTTCTTCTTACTTTTAGAGATTTTTGCATTTGCCTTTGCATGTCTGCAATCACTTGATTAGCATGATCTAGCTCTTCTTGCAGATACACAATCCTCCGTGATTATTTATAGCCTTCGATTGATAAGATCTTTCTCTTTAGGTAGTTAAACCCTTTTCCAATATTCAAGCTTTGATATCAATTGTTAGGCCCAATATGGAAAGCTAATGTACTGAGAGGGGAGGGGTGAATCAGTACTCCAAAACTTTTCTTGAATAATAACTTTACTATTATGCATAAACAAAATAGTGCAGTAACATAAAATAAAGTTAAAACAAATAGATAACAATCATACATGATTCACTCCATAACACATATATTTTGGTTACGCAACAACTCTTGGTTAGAGAGAAAAACTGCGGTGGGGATGGCACCCACAACTTCACTACTGCAATAATAAAGAATGCTCGGTTAGAGCTACATTTTAGCTATTTCTGATAGCATACCCTGTTAGGAGTAACAAGATCTATTAGATCTACCTTGCTAAAGGATTTTACAATATTTATTCTGAATGCTGCACCTGGTTAGAGGCTTTACAATTTATAGACTTGATTAGAGTCTTTTACCCTATTAAAGGTTTCTCTTTCAACTTCACAATATTACAATAAAATCATTACAAATATCTGCAACTTTACATCTGAAATGTTATAGCAGATTTTATGTGCTCAGAATAGATTACCTTGCTTATAGCATATCTCAGTAACCCATATAGTAACTCGGTAAACCCTTTTGTTTACTCTGTTCTTCAACTGTTCTTTGAAAACCTTCTCGGTGACCTCTATGTCTCTGTAACAATCTTCTTTCATGCATACATACACTTAACTAATGTTGTATATATAGATCTCTTAAAATGGTGATCCAATTCATTGCTTCGATCTTACAAACAAGATTCCTCGAATGAATAACTGTACAAAATATTTCATTGGTTAGATTGATCTCAAAATCATACACAATCTTCTAGTGCAATTTCCAATGTAATAATGGTTAGATGTGCCTTGATCTTGTAACACATTTTCATATGCATGTCCAAGTTCAATGTATCTGGTAACACGTTTCACTCGGTGTATGTCAACTTGTTGTGTCATCTTTACTGCTTGGTAGTCATAAAAAGATACTCGGTAGACAACTTGGTTTGTACTGCATTCTGTGACTGCTTTCTTCTATAACCGACTAGATTGTGCATACCGACTTCTCTGTGTGTACTGACTACATGATTTGATAGTGCTAACCGACTAGAATATATAGTATGACTTTGAATATAAAAACTAATGGCAACTTGATAAGTAGTAACATATTTCACTTACTCCTAACAGGGTATTATCTCATTGTGGGTAGGTTCCCACTGTGGTTTTTCCCTTAATCGGGTTTTCCACGTCAAAAATCTTGGTGTTATGTGGGTTATTGATGTGGTGTTGATGTGTGCTTTCATTGCTAATAATTAGATCTAAGTTTTTGTTTAAGCTAAGTAAAGTTTGTGTGCAAACTGATTCACCTCCCCCTCTTAGTTTGCTGCATTGTTGCCTACAATTGGTATCAGAGCTAGATCCTCTAGAAGAAGCTTGACCGCTTGAGGAGATTTGAGATTGTAACCTTTAATTTTAAGAAGGAAGAATTGGATGGAATGTCATTTGAGATGCATCGGTGAAGACTATTGGAAAAATACTAAGAATGTGTATAATGTTCCTCCGAATGGTCCTACATCTCCAGACGAGATTAAGGAAGCTTAATTCAATATTAGGGTGCAAGAAGCATTGTTGAGTGCCTTGTCTAATTTTGAGGTGACTAATGTGATGGATTTGCAGACTGCTTATGAGATTTGGAAGAAGCTAGAGACTTTGTATGAAAGTGAGTCATGTGAAAGTTGCTAAGTTGTAGAGTTTTAAAGGAAAGTATGAGATGTTGAAGATGGGTGAAGATGAGAATATTAACTCCTTTATGTAGAAAGTCAATGAACTTTTATTGAATATCAGATGTGTCGGTGGAGTACTAGAAGAATATGAGATTGTTGATGAGGTGTTGATATCCTTGCCTCTTGCTTACAAGCATAAGGTTGTTGCTATTGAAGAGATACAGACTGTGATATATGTGACTAGAGATATGCTGATTGGAAAGCTTGCTACTTTTGAGTTGAGTGAATTTGATGAAGTCCCTCCTAAGTCTGAATCTGCATTGAAATCTACTACATCTAGTAAGTAGAAATATGATTCGGGAGAAATTTCTACAAGGGTTTCTAAATATGAGAAAGAGATGTGAAAGCTTGAAGAAGAAGAAGAGAGAGAGAGAGATTCAAGAGCTTCAAGTCCTAATTGCTAGAAGATAACCTAAAGGTGTAGATAAGTATGAGGGTAAGTTACCTCTTAAATGCTTTTTGTGCAATAAGATAGGACATTTTGCCTCAAGGTGTCCAAAAAGAGATAGAAATAATAAGAAGTCATTGAAGCTATATAAGCCTAAATATCAGAAGAAGTGTTATTTTGCTGCTGATGAAGGTGTGACAGATGATGAGTCTGAGAATGGAAATTCAGAAGATGAATGGGTGTTCATTGCTATCAAGGAAGATGATTTGGTGACTGCTGATTCTACTAGATGCATTATTGAAGAGAAAGCTTTAGTTGCTAAAGTTGAAGAGAAAGAGGAATGGGTTATTGATAGTGGTTGCTCTCATCATATGATAGGTGATAAGAGTAAGTTTTTGAGTATGGAAAAGTATGATGGTGGTGTAGTAAGGTTTGGAGATGACAAAGCTGGTATAATTTGTGGTAGAGGTTCTATTTCTCTTGATGGTAAGCATAACACTAATGATATTTTGTATGTTGAAGGTCTAAAGCATAATATTTTGAGTGTTGGATATATGGTTGATAAGGGTTATGATTTACAATTAAAGAATTGAAAATGTAAGATCTTGAGTAGCTCCAGAATTGAGATTGCATCAGGTACATAGACTAAAGGTAACATCTTTCACTTGAATTCTGGTGGTAAAAGTTGTTTGATTGCTTAGATTGATGAAAGTTGGTTATGACATAAAAGGATGTGTCATGTGAATTTTGATTGCATGGTTAAGATAAGTTCCACTCAAGCTGTAAGAGATCTGCCTAAGATTGTAAAACCTTCTAATCTAGTATGTAAGGAATGTCAGTTAGGGAAGCAGACAAGAGTTTCTTTCAAAACCAAACAATATACTTCTAATGGAATATTGGATCTTGTGCATATTGATTTGTGTGGTCCCTTTAAAGTGAAAAGCTTGCAGGTTGACATGCATTTCATTTTGCCGATTGATGATTATTCAAGGATGATGTGGGTTACTTTCGTAAGGGACAAGTCTAAAGCATTGGAGAAGTTCATGATTTTCAAAGCTACGTTTGAGACAAAGATTGGTTTGAAGTTGAAATGTTTGAGATCTTACAAATGTGGCGAATTTACCACTGGTGAGTTCAATTATTTCTATGAAGAGCATGGGGTGAAGAGATAGTTATCTTCTCCATGGACCCCTCAATAGAATTGTATTATGGAGATGAAGAATATGATAGTTCTGGAAGCTACTAGAACCGTGATGATTGAAGGAAATGTTCTGCATATCTATTGGAGAGAAGTTGTGAGTACTACAATGTATACTTTCAATTGAGTGCATATCAAAGGTGATACTAGTAAGACTCCTTATGAGTTATGGTTTGGTCATGCTCCTACAGTTAGATATTTCAGAATTTTTGGTAGAAATGTTATATCAAAAGAGATGAAGATCTAGGGAAGTTTGATGCTAGAAGTGATGAAGGAACATTTCTTATGCTCCTACAGTTAGATATTTTAGAATTTTTGGTAGAAATGTTATATCAAAAGAGATGAAGATCTAGGGAAGTTTGATGCTAGAAGTGATGAAGGAACATTTCTTAGTTATTCTACTAAGAGTAAGGCCTACCAGTGTTATAACAAGAGATTGAGAAAGATAGTTGAAAGTACTAATGAAAAGGTTGACGAAGGAAATGAGAGATAGATCAGATCTTGCAGATATGATTTAGATGATTAGGATGTCAGTGCACATTAAGGAAAGCAAGTGCAGACTATTCTGGAAAAGCCTAAGAATGAAGGAGAAGGTTCAAATGCTAGTGTAGAAGAAAGAGGTCAAGAATGTGAAAAATCATGAAAATCCTAAGACTCCCTAAGTATGTAAGATTGAATCATTCAGAAAATCAAATTATTGGTGATAAGAATAGAGGTGTGATGACTAGGAGAAGAATTGATAAAGATTATTGCTTGATTTCTAAGATTGAACCTAAAGATGTTGATGAAGCTTGTAGAGATGAAAATTGGGTTAAGGCAATGGGAGAAGAATTGAATCATATTGAAAAGAATAATACATGGATTCTTGTTCCAAAACCTAAGGATAATAATGTAATTGGAACTAAATGGATGTTTCAGAATAAATTGAGTGAACAAGGTGAAGTTGCTAGGAATAGACCAAGACTTGTTTATAAGGGTTATTCTCAGATGAAAGGTATTGGTTTTGAGGAGACTTTTGTTCGGATAGCTAGAATTGAAGTTGTTAGATTATTTCTTGCTTATGCTTCTTACAAAGATTTCAAAGTTTATCATATGGATGTCAAGTCGAGCTTTCTTAATGGTGAGCTGGAAGAAGAGGTCAACATTGAGAAACCAGATGGAATTCAGTTGACAAAAGAAAAGGATATGGTTTGCAGATTGAAGAAAGCATTGTAGGGATTGAAGCAAGCTCCAAGAGCCTAGTATGCTATATTGGATAAGTATTTGATGAAGCTTAAATTCAGTAAAGGTACTGCTGATAGTAATCTGTACTTCAAAATTGATAATGATAACATCTTTATTGTTGAAGTTTTTGTTGATGACATTATCTTTGGTGGAAATGATGCTTTGTGCAAGAAGTTTGTTGAGGATATGAAAAATGAGTTTGAGATGTCTATGATTGGTGAGATAAAATTCTTTTTGGGATTTCTAATTATTCAGTTGAATAAAGGTATTATCATATCTCAGTCTAACTATCTGAAGGAGTTGTTGAAGAAGTTTGGTTTGGATGATGCAAAGCCTATTGGCACACCTATGGTGACTAGATGTAAGCTGACTAAGGATGATGATTCCCTGAAGGCAAATCAAACTAGATACAAATCTATGATTGGTGGATTATTGTACTTGAATAAGACTAGACCTGATATTATGCATGTTTGTCTTGTTTCTATATTTCAAGCTGATCCTAGGGAATCTCATGTTGTTGCTACTAAAAGAATTTTCAGAATTTTGAAAAGGATTGTTGATTTTGGTTTGTGGTATCCTAGAGATGATGATTTCACTTTGAGTTCTTTTACTGATGTTGATTGGGCAGGTGATTGTGATGACAAGAAACGTACTACTAGTGGTGCATTTTTATTGGGTAAGAGATTAGTTTCATGGGCAAGTAAGAAGAAAAATGCTATATCTTTGTCTACTGTTGAAGATGAATACATTGTTGTTGCTAGAAATTGTATGCAGGTGATTTCGATGAAGCAGAAATTGAAAGATATCAAAGTTATTTTTGATGAGCCTACTGCTATATAATATGATAATTCAAGTGTTATAAAAAATTCTAATAACTCGGTGTTGCATTCAAAGACCGAGTATATATCAATCACATTTCATTTCTTGAGAGAGAAAGTAAATGAGAAGGAAGTCATATTGGAGTATGTATCTACAAAGGAATAGATTGCAAATATCTTCATGAAGCCTTTGCCTAAAGATACTGTTGAGTATCTCAGAGAGAAGCTAGGGGTTATTTCCCCTCCTGATGAGAAATAAGATGTGATGAGACAAGTTTATAGTCCCGTTTTCTAAGGATTTGTTATGATGTTCATGATGATACTTCAGATTTTGATACCATGATATCACTATTTACTATGCTATTTCCTTAGAAACTATTACCTTTTGGGCTTAAGTGTAACCTTGAAACAATCCATGATACTAATGCATATGTTATGTAATTATCTATTAAATGTGCATGTGTTGAAAATAATGTTGTTTCAAGATGATTAAGGAAATGTGGTTGTTTGTATGTGCTAACATGTTTTACAGGTCTGTACTAAGAAAGTGGCGTTATGATGAAGCTTGCAATAAAGAGTAGGACTCTTACTAGCTGGCCGGTTGTTGGAGTCAAGGAATAACAACGTAGAGGAGCTTTCTCTACTTAATGATGCAACTACTTTCTTAATTAATCATGTACAATTAGTTGAGTCTATTTAGGGGCATGCTATCCTATATCTCCATTGAGGATGTCTTATCTGACTTGACTAAGCGCATGGATAAGCTTTCCTTTCCTCTTTTTATGCTTTCAATAAATGGCATCCTCCTTATGTTATGGAGTTGGTCGCCCGGTTAGTTAGGATAGATGGTAGTTTTTCTTTTATAAATAATGCTTAGATGGTCCCTAGTGAGGGGTTTAATAGTCTGATGTTGTAAGTTTAATTTCAGCTTTGAAATACAATTTAAGGGCATGTCGTCATATCTTATGTACTTAAATGATATTATAAGTTTGCAACACTTGTGTTAATCTTGGAAGTCTCACTCAAGGGGGCCCACTTGGTGAGAACTCTATTTAGATAGCTTAGTAGTTATTACTCATTTAGTAGTTAGTATTGTTCTAGTAGTTGATTGTTCCTGTAGCCACAAAACTCTGCTCTGTGTCTATTCCTGCAACCAAAGCGGGTAGAGTAGTTTCCTTCATGTTGTTTGGAATCTCATTCCTGTAGCTTGTGTTAGATTAATATTTGCATGTTTAGATTAGCTATTGATTTAAGTTCAGTTTCCTTCATTAGTTGTTTACAACATTTTAATTCCATCATTGTTCTTTGGTTAAGTCTTGATGGCCATAATAGAGTCTTAGTGCACATACAGTGCTGACCCATTTCAAGTTCACGTCCCTAGGTTGATAAGTTAAATGAACCTCCATAATGATTCTGGTAGATACTTAGTATGGATGTGTAATGTCTAACTTATAGCTTTAAGGGCTTAGTTATTGAAACATTAAAGGAGGTTGACAAGATGCATAGAGTTGCATCAGTCTGGTGAGCTTCACAGAGATATCCTGTGATTTGGATTGATGAGTATGACTGCTACTCAACGGGAGTAGTCAGTGTTGTGGTCCAGATGGTCATATTTTTTTTTGCGTTTATCATATGGGGAGAGAATCAACATTTGTGTCATATGTATCTTTGGCATTGCTATCAAAGGGGGAGAGAAGAATGTGAAAAATTGTTATATCCTATGTTGATCTCAGGGGGAGATTGTTGAGTGTTATGGGTTGTTGATTTCTTTCTTTGCATTGATTGTTTTTCACATTCATATGTTGCCATCATTGCCAAAGGGGGAGATTGTTGGATATTGTTGAGAAGTTTGCTGGAATGATGTTTTGTCATTGATGTCAATATATTCTTCTGTGTATTCCAATGTTGTAGTTAGATTAAATCAGTTGGTTTGGTCAATGTGTTGTACATGAACTATTGTGGTTTAAAGGGTTTAGAGATACTTATATCTAGTTGGTTCAACATAAGTTTTAGAGGTTCACATGATGTTTTGATCGAGTTGTGTGATTCGGTATTATGGTTGTTATTTAGTTGTTCATGTTATTAGATATTCTGGTTTGTGCTCCACATTGCTCTGAAACTTCTATATCTTTAGTTGCATATGTTTGGAATGTATTATGGACATTGGTGTGTGTCCTTAGTTTGATTGGTTCATGATTTGGAAATCCACAAGCGAATCTTTTAGGTTAACAGTCTTTTATGTTGGTGTTCTTGAGCTCTAGTAGAGAGATGATGATGATTCTAGTAATCCGAGTTGTTGTGGTGCAATTCACATTGCTTGTGAATGTTTCTAGATCGTGTTCTATTTGCGTTGTTGGTCCACATTGATCATTGTGCACGATATTGATCATTTTCTTGATCCGATGGTGTTTTTTCGTGTTATGCAACATTTATGGTGATTGTAGCGTGTTGCGGATGTTCAAGGCATAATTCTTGGTGGTATTTAATGTTTGCGGTGGCGATTTGGGACTAGACTATGTCTTAGTTGACATTGTTTTGGTCCACATGTGTTGATGTAGCATGTGAGGTTATTATTTTGTAATTTGTGTTGAGGGTTTAGCAGAACTTGAAATATAGGTTGATGAATTGTATAAATACATATAATATTCATTTGAGAGATGTATCTGCATGTGCAAGTATTGTTTTGATCTTTTAGTGGCAAAGGAGAAAAGTGAAGAAGTGTGAAAGAGTGCAAAAGTGTGAAGTGCAGAGTTTGCGTATATGTGCTTAACTGAAACTATAATCAAGCATTCACAGATGCTATTTCATCTGTTCATGTAATCCATATTATTGTCTGCATATTGTAAGGTAGTGAGCCTTCCTCAGGGTTGTATCCCTTCTTGTATTTGAGTAGTGAGCTCTAGGTAGTGTGCCTGAATGCATGTGCATTCCCCATTTTAATATTTCACTTACTCCTAATAGGGTATTATCTCATTGTGGGTAGGTTCCCACCATGGTTTTTCCCTTAACTGATTTTTCCACATAAAAATCTTGGTATTATGTGTGTTATTGATGTGGTGTTGATTTGTTCTTTCATTACAAATAATCAGATTTGAGTTTGTGTTTAAGCTAAGTAAAGTTTGTGTGCAAATTGATTCACCCCCCCGCCCTCTCAATTTGTTGCATTTTTGCCTATGAAACCAACCTCTCTTTATACTTCTTAATGCCTCCATCTAAACCAATCTTTTTCTTGAACACCAATTTGCAACCAACATGTTTCCGTCCTTCAGGCAATGGTACAAGATCCCATGTGTCATTCTTTTTCAAAGTTGTCATTTCTTATTCCATAGCAATCTTCCAGGATTCTGCATCATTCATACCTAATGACTCTTCTACATATCTAGGTTCATCCACATTAGTATTCAAAGAAAAAATACATATCCAATCATTAGGTGAATACCTTTCAGGTGGTTGTCTATGTCTTGTAGACCTTCAAATTGTATACAGTGAAAATGGATAGTGAAAACAACAAATTGAAAAAATAACAAAGATCCAACCATAAAATCCTAGCCTAAAAATGAAAGTAATCCACCATAAACAAATGAAGATACCTAAGACCATGCAAATAAACAAAATAAACCAAATATACTATTCACATGTCAAGTAGGGTTTCAATCTCCATTGTCTCCTATCTCCATTGATATTGTTTGATATATTTGCTCTCAGATTTTATGTGTGCACAAGAGCTCAACAAAGAACGGAAATGTGGTTTATAGCTTGATCGCAAGAAGGCTTGATTGTGTCATTAGATGATTAAATGATTAGGGTTGATATTGAAGGAAGCATCCTCTTATATAGAAGATACTTTAAGAAATGGAGGGATAAAATTGAGAGGTGTAAAGATAAATGGTCGCCTAGGATTAAAGGGTAGGTAGAGGAAATAATAAAATGATAAAGGGGATAGGTAGTGTAGGAATTAAGAGATTAATGACATGTGTCATGGATAGAAAAGGCTACTGAATTAATTAATTAAATAAATATTTATTTAATTTATAGAGGAAGCGAGATCAATTAAATAAATAAAATATTTATTTAATTTAGGAAAAGGACAATTTAAATAAATAAAAGTATATATTTAAATGAGGAAAGGCTTAGAAGAGGATAAATGAATTAATTAAATAAATAATAATTTATTTAATTAATAGAAGACTTAAGATAAAATAATTAAATAAATAAAAATATTTATCTAATTAGACAGGACAATTTTAGGTGTCTACATTTTGCCCCTCTTTGAGACAATGCAGTTTGTTGGATTGGCTCAAAGACGATAAGATAAACCGATACAAATTTGCCCTATGATGGGAATGATATGCCCCCTTGAGAGATTGAATGAAAATGTTTAAAAGGGTTGCAAATAATCTTTCAATAAGAAAGAAAGACTAGAAAGGACTAACAAGATAGGGTGACAAGGTCACGCAGGAAAAAGAGACTAACATGGGAAACTAGGGTTAAGTAGCCTATAAGATAAGGCCACAAGGAAAACATCCTCATTTGAATCCACACACTTAAGAGATCAGAGTGCAGAGAGAAAACTTAGAGGAGTTTGAGTAGCCAGTGATGATGGATAGAGTTCACAGGTTTGATCGAGTCCGGCGATATCAGAGACCAAACAACATGAGTGAGCCGATAAGTATCTCGGAGCCACTTTGTACATTTTTGCATTTATTGCTGTCATTAATGAATTTTAGGGTAGATAAACAAAAAATTCAAAATGGTGTTATGCACTAGAAACGCATCTAGGTCAGTGATAGGCACGTCTACGTTCAATATGGACGCGTCTATGTGAAAAAGGCATGTATGTGTCACAAAGGCACATTTGTGTAGGATAGTGGTGTGTCTGAGATGTTCAAGGAGATCTAGGGAAAGAAAGCATGTTTGGGTTGGTAAAAATCATGTTTGCATTTTAAAAATGCAGTTGTGTCTAAGTAGGGTCAAATCAACAGTTCTATGATGAACATACATTGCCGATTGGATAAGTTGCTGAGAGGATACACTCAAGTAGGTGTCTTAGAGAAGACACACCGAGAGATAGGCTAGAATTAACAATTCTATAATGAACATACATTGTCAATTGGATAAGCTGCTGAGAGGATACACTCAAGTAGGGCCTCTAAATAGGATCAAGTGCAATGTGATGAACATATATGTCATGTATGTGATGTGTACCTGTACCTATACCTGCAAACACAAAACACTCAATAAATCATTACAAACAATGGTTAAAAAATTAATCAACGAAAGATAAAACCATAGCTATTGAGCTATTGCCTCCTAGTAAATGCGAGTATGAATTTTGCTCTCAGATCTGGTTATGCAAATTCCAATGACTTGACTACACTTAAATGGAGGATTTGAATGATGAAGATGCATGATCTAGCAATGATAGCATGATTAAGCTACATGATTTCATGATTATTCTAGAAAATAGGCTAGAATGAAGATGCAATTAAGCTAAGATTGAACATGATAACAATGCTTGAAATGATAAACTAGAAGCTAGATGCCTATAGTAACAATGCTTGAATGCAAATGAGATGAATCAACTGGGATGCAAAAATGATATTAATTGGGACCCTTTGTGCTCCAAAATGAGGTCTATTTATAGGATTTCCCAAGGCTAGGGGTGAGGTGGCAGGAATCAATGGTCAAGGTTGATTTGAAGATATCAATGGTTAAATTGGAGGAGGTTGGAAAAGGGGTTGGATTAAAGGGAACATATGTCATCTCTATGGTGACAAGTGTCAAGAGGCTACTAGAAGAGGTTGGATGAAAGGAACACTTAGTGACAAGTGTCACAAAGCTTCTAGAAGAGGTTGAATGAAAGGGAACATGTGGGTAGGTAGAATGGGTTAGGTTTAGGAATGGTTAGGTTAGGTGGTTAAAAGTTAGGAGAATTTGAATTTAAAAATTCAAATAATAGGAAAAGGCTAATTAATTTCAACAGCTCATGAATTTGATTTATTTAATTAATTAAATTATTAGAAGAAATGATTTTGATGGAGAAGAATTAATTAATTTGAATTAATTAATCAAAGGGGATCATTGAAATGAACCTATTAAATAAATCTTTAGATTTATTAATAAGTAGATGAAAAAGGGGGATTTAATCAAATTGTTGATGAATTCAATTAAATTGGGGAGGAGGATTAATTAAATAATTTCTTATTCAATTAATTATCTTCAGACCATTTTTTAGGTGTATACAATATACACTAGGATGCAACACCATGTGATAGACATAAGAACTAAGATGGAAGTAGCATTATGTGATATGCATTAGTACCATTAGGATTGACATGATTGGTTTGGTTGGATGCAGGATTACTTGTCCCAGATAGAGTCGCGGGAGAGATTCCATGTGACACAGAGGTTGCGACCAGAGTTGACCTTTGAGGAGTGGGCAGATGTCGAGGGTATGGGATTGAGACACATCATGTATCTTCCTGAGATTTAGGTGAACAAAGGATTACTGACTGCTCTAGCAGAGAGATGGCACTCAGAGACTTGTTTGTTTTATCTGCCAACTGATGAGATGTCAGTCACTCTAGAGGATGTTTACAAGATTTTGAGGATACTGATCCACAATGAGCTAGTGTTGTATGATTGATAGGGCGCTAGGGATGCACTGAGATGAGTCTTTGGAGACCCCGAGTTGGAGATGAGATCTGGTCATGTCATTGGGATGTTATGCTAGCTACTAGATGCAGACTACCAATAGTAGTTGGAGGAGTTATTAATGGTTACTTATGTCCAGACAGGGCGACACGGGGTATGGTTGTTGGTTGGGGGAGGACTCTAGAGACACTAGTG
The DNA here is from genome assembly GCF_030272615.1 of Cryptomeria japonica. Classification (NCBI taxonomy): domain Eukaryota; kingdom Viridiplantae; phylum Streptophyta; class Pinopsida; order Cupressales; family Cupressaceae; genus Cryptomeria; species Cryptomeria japonica. Next base: position 722,607,091 of record NC_081411.1, on the reverse strand, counting down.
ACACACCACATTAGATATGCATGGGGTCCATGTGTATTAGCACATTTGTATCATGAGCTTCACTAATATGTGTATCTCAGTGGCTGTGGGTTAGGTTGTGGGGTGACTCTATTGCAGGTGTGGTCATATGAGCACATTGCAGTGACTAGGCTAGTTCAGTTCAAGGGGAGAGGACATGGATAGTCCTATGCACACTTGTACAATATGATTTCTTCCCAGCCATGGATTAGGAAGGTGGACTATTGGAGATGGGTTATTGACGACATAGATAGTGTCATATGGAGACCCTATCTTGATTGTGAGGATTGAGAGGAGGATGCCACAAAGAGCTACCATATGCTTTTAGGAGCAGGTATCTTATTAGGTGGATGCTTTATATACTGGATAGACATCTAATTGACATGGTTTGTAGGAAGTTTGGGCGGCAGTAGAGGATGCCTCAAGGATCTTGTGATTTTTCATGGATAGCATGGGAGTAGGCTCACAGGGGGCCGATTTTGTCCTATGATGCTGCAGTTACATAGTTCGAGCAAATGGTTCCGATGCCTTTGGATATACTTAGGGATGCAGTTGACACATGTAAAAAATGTAGAGTATGATGCTTATTTTGTAGCACATCCGATACCAAGGTTGATAGATCCAGATGAGCCTGTGGTAGTGGAGGATGACAATGATGAGGATGATGATGATAGGGGTGGTGGGAGACAGAGGAGGCAGAGGAGAGGAGCAATGAGGAGGGTGGTGAGGGGTAGGGATAGACAATGTGGTGCTGGAGAGAGGGCTGAGGAGAGACAGGATCCATAGGGAGGGAGGCCACCAAGAGCACTAAGGGATAGAGGAGGACAAGTCTTATAGGTTGGTGGACAGGTACTAGGGATATTTGCTCAGGGACAGGCTAGGCAGGAGGATGAGCTGCTAGTGCTGCTAGAGATTGCAACAAGACAGGCCATTGAGATCAAGGATCTCAAGAGAGATGTGACTCAATTGAGGCAACAATTAGCAGAGATGTAGAGGGAGAGGGATTAGGCCATATAGAGGTACACTGAGGCTAAGGAGGCACTGAGGGTAGGTGGGAGAGAAGCTGAGGACACAGGGGCTGGATACACACATATCCTATGGGAAGGAGAGGAGATAGCCTACTGGAGAGATATGTACTACACAACTGTTCCTCCAAAGCTGAAGGCCATGAGATTTAGGAGAGCTTCTAGGATGACTACCATAGGGGGAGAGATAGATGACATGCATCCGGTGGCAGATTTATGGGTCCACCCACACCACCAGGAGGAGGAGACAGAGGAGGTGTTTCTAGAGCAGGGACTTTGAGAGCTCAGATTCATTCGAGGCCAGCTGGCTCTGAGGGAGGGAGTTCATCATAGCTCTTTTGGATCCCATTTTGTATCAGTTTTTGTATGATGATGTAGACACCTTTGGGTGATTTTGTAGCCATATGAGACTTTGACATCATTGTATCAGGACAATTATTATTATTTTGATATATATGAGATGAGTCATTCCTTGCAGCAACTATATACATGTGTACTATGTGTTTGTGCTGCTATATGATAATGAAATATTTATGCATGTTCTACTTATGATGATGATTATGATATGGATGCAAAATATGTACATGATGAGATGCATTATTTTTTATTCTTTTATGTTTTATATGACAAGCATGATGCAAATGTGAATGTACTATAGATGGATGTATGATAATTGACATGCTATGATTATTTACATGATGAGAATGCATGATGTGTATATGATATACTAATCAGTGCTATGTGCAAGATGTGATGCAATTATGATATCTATATGTATGCATATAATGAAAATTACTAATATATGGTGATGCAGGTGAATAAAATGCAAATATTTTTTGGCGCACGTCACTATACTCAGTCATGTGATAGCGGGCTACACGAACTTAGGGAAGGATGATGGAGGTCAATCATGAAAGGGGAATGGAAGATAGGATATATGGAAGTGAAAGAGCTTATTGTTCTTTATCATCATTGAGCTTTATTATGGCAAATAGGTTATAACAATCGAGGTATAGGTTCGACCGAGAAAGTCATTGTACCCGTTTGCATGGAGATCAGATAATCGTAAACAAGGAATGCCCCAGTTCACATTAGACTCACAATATCCTCATATCCTTGGACAAGTCATAACATTACTAAGAGACAATCCACAAATATAAAAACAATAGGTGAACATATCCCATCCTTGCCTTTCTAGTCAAAGACATCCTGGAGATATAATCTCTAGTCAGAGACATCCCGAAAAAGCTAAAAGACATGTCACCTTAAAAGATGAAATCAAAAGAAAACCAAGACTTGACACCAAAACATAATCAAATCTGTTGGGACTATTTAAAATTTGAGTCAAAGTTTATAGGCCTATTTCAAAATTTTGCTCTGCATGTCAGAACAGTATCTAAATAAGTCAGTTTGAATGGCCTAGTTAGAGAGAGGGAAAGTGGAGCCAGTTGATTTTCAGAGGGTAAGGCTCAGGATTCATGTCCCACACCTTTCATTTGGCCTATGCAATGATGTGCAACTTTCATAATTCATTTTGGATAAGTTTACTAGGTACCCATTTCGAGGGGTGAGCTGAAAGTGCATTTTAGGCACAAATACATATTTTATTGAGTAGCCTATTTTGAGCGATTATATCTTTTTCCCTGTTGATTTTCATGAAGAAATTAAAAATGGATTCAATTATATGCATAAATGTGAGTCAGTCTACAAAATTTCAAGTTCTAATGAATTCATTTGCTCAGTTTTCAAAGCCAAATCCGTTCACAGTTTGTGTGTTTTGGCAAGTCCCTGTTTCGACAACTAGTCGGAGCCCTATTTTGCACGAGTGTAAAAGTTGCCTCAGTGAGAGTTAAGATAGAATGTTTGTTTCAGGCTAATGTTGGTATAAATGATGAGCTACGTTTCAAATTTCAAGCCTCTGTCAATCCGTTTGATCAGTTTTCAAAAGGGTTCAGTTAGCCATCGTTTTCAGTTATCTGTACTTTTAGTGCTATATCAGTTAAAGTAGCTGCTTTTATGAGCGCGCCATTTACATCCAGTCAGGCTTTTGGTCGAACTGAGAATTCAAAGATTTAGTATGTACTTCAAGGTACCCGTGTTTCAAATTTGAGGGTCTATGGAGGTCGTTTGATATTTTTGAGAAAGGCGTCATGTGTTGCCAGAACATTGACTTCATCAGGTCCGCAGTGTCGATAGAGCCAATTTGTCATTTTCACCAATTAATATCTCTTCGCTCGGGACTCATTTTGAGAAACCATTTGGTAGAGTTTGTCCTTGTATTTCAGAGTACATGCCTGTTAGATGGCGAGGTCCAGAAAGGTGTTTTGACTAGCTTGAAAATGTGGCGCAAGTGCCTGAAAGTCGTAGAATGCAGATTAATGATCCGAAAACAATGCCGATCATTTCCAGAGGTAAGGGTAAGGTTCCTGAAGCATTTTTCAAGGGTCAGTTGCATGGAAACAAAATATTTTTTAGTCAGACCCACTTTGGGGCCCGAATTGGCTCATGCTTGTGCACTATTTTTTGTGGCGAACTGTTCTTATTTTATGGCATCCAATCTCCCATTTGACAAATCAATCTGGCACATGGTGTTTGAAGGAGGACTACATAAGATGCAAGTAAATTCAAATTCAGTGTAGCATCCTCCCTCACGTGCCCCCCATCTCCCAAAGCTCATGTGTGTGTTTGAAGGGAAGCAACATGGCACATTGACTGCAACGTTGCTGGTGAAGAACTCCCCTCTCTGCATGACAGGGAAGATAAGGGAGCAACAATAAAGACCATCAAGCAAATGGTCATTTGGTGGATGGTGAGGGGAGTTGGAAACAAATTGTCCTGTATTCCCATTCTCACGTGCTCTCCCATCTCCCTTCAGCCTTCACGTGGTATGTGTTATGGTTGCAGAAGACCCCAGGCTTCTATGTGGGTGTTGAATCCCTTGCGTGGAGTGTAGAAGAGTGCTAGTTGGGCATTGAAAATGTAGCAGATTAGCAAGGCAAGTGTGCCAAGAAAAAACCACTTCTCACATGCCCTCCCATCTCCCTCCAAGCTGGGTGTGGTAAGCTAAGGAATAATACTTTGAACCTAATGCAATGCTAGGTGTAAAGCCAATACCCTGTGTAAAAGGACGTTGAAAGTTTCAAAACCTCCCATAGCAGCAATGCCTCCTCCTACGTGATGTCTTGAGGAAGGCAAAAATTGCCAAAGACAAATGCAATTTCCCCTTTCTCACGTGGCATGTTTGAATGTTTATAAACCTTCTAATTTCCTCCTCCAGTGTTCCTTTGCGTGGCTTTGTAGGATGCATACAACTTTTCAAGCAATTGCAATTAGCAGGTGCATAACTTGTGTTGGCTTTTGTGGTATCTCCTTTCTGTGCGTGGAGTGGTGTAAGTGCAAAAACTTCATAAATGAATGCAATCGATAGCCAATGCCTCCTCCTTGTGTGGTGTGTGGAGTATAGAAGGTGTTAAACCTCCTGTGCATGGTCGAAAAGGGCATTGAAATTTCAATCAAGTGTAAAGAGGAGCCATTACACTCAGAGAAAGCTTAAAAAACGCAATCCCAAGCAAAGTCTTTAGTCCCACATTGATTGGGAAATGAACATTTTCAGTATTTAAAAGCAAGAACACACACTAGTAATATGTCAAAGCCATCAAGGCTTTTGACAGACGGTGCCCGTTGGGTGCCCAAGGTGGGCCCACACATGGGCATGGATCCCAAGGTGACTGGAGGAGGTGATAGATGGTGATAGGTGGACCCCACACAAGCACGCTTCTCGAGGCAAGAGGGCAAATTTTGAAGAGAAAGGCCAACTTAACCAGTAAGCAAGTTCGAGATGATCTGATGGTCAACGCGACTTCGCAGGGTGGGAATGCTCACCGATTAGAGGCCGTGAAATGGTGAAAAGCATTTCCAAAAATTGAGCAGGGTAAAGATCGTGCATGTTTCAAGAGATCGGACGATCCGCGCTGCTTTGCGAAGGTGAGATGCTCACTCGTTAGAGGCTGCAAAATGGCGAAAGGCAAAATGCGAAATGGCGAAAGCCAGGTGGTGCTCAGGTGGCAGGTACAGTCAGATATCCGATAGGTGGGTCCCGTCCTGATGGCGCCTAGGTGGCGATGATGTGGTGCATAGATGGCGACAGGTGGATAGACAAGTGGCGGTGATGTGGCATACACATGGCAGTGATGAGGTGTCATCCCAGGTGGCGTCCAGTCAACCCTATCGACCAATCAAGTCCCACCATGTGGCAAGGTGTTAGGGCACAATTAGAGCAAAAATGAAAGTTAAATGCATGTTAATTATATAGTTCAGACTATATGAATAAATGAAAAATTTAAATGATGTGCACACATGAGGAATTAATTTGCTCAGGGCTTATTTTTTGGTCAAAATGTCAAGTATCATATATCACCGGAAAGCTCTCGAGATGAGGAATGTAGTTATGAAGTTTTTTTCAACAAAGATCAGATATTTTGAGATTAGTTTCCATGGGAAAAAAGGAAGGAATTGAAATTCAGTTGGAAAAGGAGACATCTGGCAATTTTGGTTGCAGACCTAATTTTTCCCTCCTCTTCATATTTCCAATTTCTTCTCATTTGTAAGGATCTCAAAAATTTTGTAAGAAAACTCTGGCAAAAATATATTTGGGGGGCTTTTTCTGGATTTGAAGAATTACTCTGAGTTAGATGTAGAATTTGATGATGGATATCAATATACAGACCAGATCATTTTGAGCTCACATTTCTATTGTCTTCTTGCATGCATTTATTGATTTATTGTGTTCTTCTAAATAATCAAGGGTTATTTGATTGGATGGGGATTGCAAGGCAATCTTGCAGAGGTATTCTAGGTTTTTCTCTCAAGGGGAGGAATTAAATATACGTAGAACCCCTCTGTTAGTGAATTAGTAGTATTTTTTGCTTGAATTTGATGAATAGGTTTAGCATAAAGGAAAAACTTACATATATGTCAGGCATATATTAAGTTAATAAAGTTGAAGTGATAGAATGTATTGAAATGTCCAAATTCAGAATTCTTGTATAGCTTAGGTGACTCTGAAGCCCGGGATAGGGCACTGGTATAGTTTTTCTAGGTTCCATAACCTTCTTGGTGATCAATATTGAAGATAAACACATATTCTTTTCAAATGTTTTCAAGTATTTGCAAAGGTGATGAGGTCCATAGGTTTTTATGCATTGGTTTAATGTGGATCTCTATTTAAAAGTGTGAATTTATTCACAAAAGGTATACCCACCTGAACTTCAGGCAAGTTCAAAGTGTAGAAGGTTCTCAAACCTTGTTATATGTTGTTCTTGAGTTCTATTTCCCTGATCTCTTCGTATGCAGACAGAGTTATTCATTTTTTTTACAAGAGGATAGGAGGGAAATCAGAATTTGTGACCAACAAAATCCTGAAGGCATTTGTGTTTCTTGCCACATATGTCAACATGTTTGATTTGGTCACAATGTTGTCATCCTGATAAATGACAGATTATGCTGAAAACCATGTTGTTGCCAAAGTCTATTGAAAGATTTGATTTGTTGAAAGCCCAATGTTGCTTGTGTCTCATCTGAAATTGACTGAATCCATGAAACTGATACTTCATTGTGAAGAATAATGAAAATTTATTGCAGATTGGTGATGCAAGTGATCTTTTATTGGGGATTGGGGATATAAGATGACCTTTTTTTTATTGTGGATTGGCGATGTAAGTGATCTTTTATTGCGGATTGGGCATGAAAAGAAGGAGGAAGAAAAAGACGATTCTCCTCAAAAAATGCGATGCTCAGGGTACCACTTTGATGCAGGAGCATCCCTGGTTCATAGCAATATTGCATCAACCAAAAACATTTTCCTTTTTGTTTGTTTTCTGTTCGTAGTTTCAGTTTTTCTTTCTGTGTGTCCCAGTTTCGGCTCACCGAATCCGGTGGAGTTGGATTCTACTTGAAGATTTGATCATATTTCTTATTTACGAACCGCATCGCATTTGGATCATTTTCTAGCAAGATATCACTATTGGTTTCCTTAGATAGTTTTCTGTTACCAGTTGACAGTTCTTGTTACCGGTTGCCTGGACCAATTTTGGTGATCTACCAGAGCCCCTTATGAAGCTTGCAAAGTCTTGGGCATTTATTCCGATGTTCCTTGGCATGTGGCTGACCTTTTCCAATGATCTACATTTCATCTTTTGGATTTTCTGGAGGAATCTCTTGGCGGAGGCCGACCTTGTTTATTTTACATGTTAGGTCTTGTTCTTCGGGTTTTGATCTCTTTTTGGGTCGACTGAATCCTTTGGATCGATATATATAATTGTAATTTTGCATTAGAATATAATCAATTGAAGAATCAAGTAGTGAGACTATGCGTAGAAGATAGATATTAAGATTTAAGGTCCCGATTGTCACCTATTCTGTATGTTCTACCAGGCCTATGAGCTGGTTATGCTGTAACCTGGTTGTAATCAATTTTAATAAAATAAAACAATCTGTTTTGCATTGCCTCCATCATATCTTTGTGTTTCTATTGTGTTTACTCTTGCTGACTGGTTCGAATTCATCTCTTTGAGGTCCCTCCTCACCGATGACTGCTTCACACTTCTATCACTAGATTTAGGATTTTGCCCTAGTGATAGATTGGACATGATTTATTATGGAAGGAAAGGGTGAAAGGGAAGGTTTATTATGAATGGCTAACCAATCGTAGGTAGATCAATAACAAGCCATGATGGGAATGGGTAAATTTATTATGGATTAGATTGTGAGTGTGTGCAAAGTGAAAGGATGAGATTGAATCCTGAAGGAGGGGGGGGGGGGGAATGTCCCTACACATGGCATTGGTAACTCATTTTTCACCATGGTACTTGCCCAAGTTGCCACCGAAGTGGTTTTTACCATTGGACAAATTTATTTCTCTTTACTTTTTTCAATTTTTTGTCACAAGATGCCTGTTTGCTAGGTTTTCACCATGTAACGATTTTTTTTATTTTTTAATTAAGATATTCTGAAGAGCTATGTGTAGAACATGCGAAGGTGCATGTTGTTAATCATATCTTCCAAAGGTTCTCCATCTAGTGTTGAGAGCTGATATGAACATGATCCATAGACTATTGTGATGTCGTAAGGACCAAGCTAATCTAGTTCGAATTTGCCTTTCGTATCTCTATCTTGCTAATTTTTAGGATTTTCTTTGAGAACTAATTCACCCACCTCAAATGTGTGAGGCTTTACCTTATGATTGTAGCTGCATCATTCCTTGACTGAATGATGTGTAGCTCCATTTATTGTCTTTCTTGATGAAGGAACTAAGGTATAATTACTAATGTGTGACTACGTAGGCCTATATGCATGTCACCTAAAGAATTTTGGGCATTCTTGATAACAAAGTCCTTTGAGGAGGTTCCATTAAAGGTTCATTGATGTGATGCATCACCAAAAAAGGATGGATGTGTGGAACAAGTGGATGAGTTATGAAGGCTTATGACTGCAAAAAGAAGTGAAAGTAGGATGACATAATGGAGACTTAGGACCAACAAGAATACTTCTTGACTTATATGTGTGGGAGAAAAAGTGACACTAAGCAAACATGCCCTAATCTCACTTTCAATCACACATTTGTGGAATACGAAAGAGCCTAGAGGTATCACACAATTGGCTACTTCTTTTTGTGAAAGAGAGAGCCACGGGCTACCTATTAGGATTTCTATTCCTTTGTTGTAAATGATAGATAGAATGATGCAAGTTCAATCCCTAACCCCAAAGTGCAAGTATGAACTAATAACAAGATTGCAGAATTGAACTTAAATAATGGAAAGCTGTAAACACGAAGATAAGACAAGAATGTAAATGCGTACCTGGTGTTAAAATATGAATGAAAATGTTTGGGACGGGGGCGCGGGCACCACTGTCCTGATTCTGCCCCTGAAACTGCTCTAGAAACTGCTGTTTTACAACCTGGAAAACCTATCAAAAATGCTGAAAATGCTGTCTGTCAGGAGGACCAGGGCACCCAGCGCCCCTGTCCCAGGGACCAGGGCACCCAGCGCCCCTGTCCTGGCAGGACCAGGGCGCCCCACGCCCCTGTCCTGGTCTTTTGCTCTAAGATTTGGTGTGAAGTTCGGTCTCCGTCTGCTTCTTCCGGATCTGTAACTTGCGGCGTCGTCCGAATTCTGAAACCTGCACTTATATCTGAAAAGGTGTGGTGGGCGGCTATATAGGGTTTTGCCTTAGTCAAACCCCCGATTCGCTGATTTCCACCTCCACGAATAGCCAAGTTGTATTGTAAAATGTATTGTGTGTGCAGACCTAGTGTGTGTGCAAGGTCCTTAAATGCAAGAAAGCAAACTAGAGCAACCTAGAAAGTAAACCCTAATTGCTTGTAAATGATAATGTAAATGCTCTAAATCAAGATGCAAAGTGATCTAAAGCATGAATAAAGGATATAGTGAAGCTTATGCAAAGACATGAAAACAACATGAAATCATACCCAACCCGCAAGGGAGGAGTACAAGCCAATCTTCAGTCGGTAATCTCCTATTGTTCTTCAATGTCTTCCAAGCCCTAAATGGATGAATGAAATTGATAAATGCTTGATAGAAGGATATTGAATGTTGTTGAAGTCTTCAAAGATCTGCTCTTTCGCTGCATAGAAGGTCCTCAAAAGCTAAAATTCCCATCCCTTCAAATGAGGAAAGAGAGCTTTTATGTATGAAACCCTAGGTCGTAAATTCGTATTTTGGCCGACCTAGAGATTGAATATCCCGCCAATTTCTTGGGGTTAATCTTTATTTTATGATTGGATCATGCTCCTAAAATTTCGGGAAAAATGTCCGGGACCATGTGCACCGGGCGCCACGGTCCCGACAACTTTTCACCAAATTTTCAGGGCCGTTGGATATGATGATTTTAGAGAGAATCCCGAAGTTACAGCTGATTTCGAGATGTTTTGACCCCCGAAATCAAGCCCCCAAGTTCAAAATAGGACCTAATTAGGGTTTTTGATTAAATGATGTATAGGAGGAATAAAATGAAAAGGGCACACTTTAATGAAAGGGCCCAACTTTATGATATGGGAGATGATAAAATAGAACCTTAGACCTAATTAATTTAATTAATTAAGTGCTAAAGGGGAAATGTAATGCAAAATGCAAAATGCGCCAAGGCGGGTGCTAAACTAGGTGTGAAATTGTACCACCCTAGCAAGTGCGTACAATTTACGACGCTACATTTAGCCCCCACTTTAGCGGTCATATGAACACTATGTGCATATGCAAGCTAAAGTACAGAAAAGTAAACATTATTTGAAAAAGGATATATCCATAAGTCTGTCGAACGAAGCCCCCAGCGGTATCTGCAGTACACAGTTAGGAACCGCACCCTACAAAACACATGTTAGATCACAAAATCACCTAATTCTTACTAAGGAAGGTGATGAAAATTCGAGGGTAGCTATATGCCCCCCCCTGTTTCGGCTTGCTAGTTTTAGTGAGTTGAAACAGGGTATCATGTTTACCACTTCGAATTGTTAAAGAATATTGATGACAAGTGCTCACAAGAAGATTTGATATGAGATCAAAAACTAATGGAGAATCATTTGGTAAGAAAGAGGACTAAATCTCAATTCCAACGCAACAAAGAGTGTGAGGATTTGAGAGTTCTCTAACACAAGATGAAGGATGTAAATGGAAACAAAATGCAAAGAGAAGAAAAGAAAGGAGAAAAGCATGAATACACACATTGGTGATCCATGAGAAGAATAGTGAGAGAGAAAACATGGACTTCTCGCCCCTAGATCTTGTCTAGGTGATCCATGGGAAAAAGGACATGGAAAACTAGCCCTTAGAGTCTGTCTAGGTGATCCATGTAAGGGAGGAGAGTGAGAAAGTCTAGCCTTATGCCGCTAGTTCCACTCCACCTCGTGCATGTGTGTGTAAGGGAGGTTAGAAGCATCTCATAGGAGTCTATGCCCGAGTATGCTACAACCTGTATATGTATAGTACAAAAGCGTGACATCTCGCTCTAAGAGTCTGTGCTCTGGTTCCGAGAATAATCACCTTGCATAAAAGAAAAATGGAGACATCTCGCTCTAAGAGTCTGTGCTCTGGTTCCGAGAATGACCCATTGCTCAAAAAGTGTAATGTTTATGTCATAAGAAAAGTAGAACAAGGATACCTACTTTCATCACAAAAGAAGATACCCCCAAAAATGCAACAATGTCATAGATCCAAGCAAGAGAGTTTTGCACTCTTTAAGCAAGGATAAGATAGTTGAAAAGGGATATCTTGTAGTATGTGTAAAGGAGATCCTTAGAGGAGAAAAGATCTTCGTACAAAAGACACCTATCCCTAAGAGAAATTGTCTTAGACAAATATAACATCTTCTAGAATAAGACAAAGAAGAGAATAAGAATGCAATACTTCCTTCTTTTGCGAGGTGAAAGTGATTCTTAATGAAGGATGACACTCTTTTTAACCCAATTGGGATAGTGAATTCATTATGGATGTATTTTACCAAGTGCAAAAGAGGTTGTAGTCAAGGACTCACACCTCTTGTAAGAGAGAATCCTTGAACAAACAACAACAAATGCGTACAAGGCATAACATCAAGTAATAAAGTCCACACCATCCACAAAATAGGAAAAAATGGATCCTTAGATAAAAATAAGGAAAGATCATTGCCTCCCAAGGACAAGGACAATGAGAAGGACTTACACAATCTTCTAGGGAGAGATTTGGACATAAGCAAAAGAAGAGATGTATGAAATCACTCTTGTCCCCATAGGAACAAGAAAATTAGGCTATTATGTTGCTTCAAAAATATGATTGCACTTGAAATTGTACCATCATGAATGACAATGAGCCCCCAGTAAATGAGCTACCAATGTCACATAATGATGAGCAACATAACAGCCATTAATGTTATTTAAAGACATGATAGATTGAATGAGGTATTTGAATATGACATGCTAAATGCTCAAATATAAGTGAGATCAAAAACATGTATAAAGTGATAAAAATTGAAGAAGAAAAGTCACAAGAAATCTTAGAAGAGGGATGAGTGTAATTTATTAGAGCCTTATCCCTAGAGACTTGTTCATCGCCAATATTTCCTTATGAGGGGAATGAGAGTTGATAGAAGTAGAAGATGATTTAGTTGAAGTGAGATCATCATCACTACTAAATATAGCATTCACATTGAGAGATGGTCTTTTAGATGCTTTGGTACGTTTGTAGGGATTATAGCCGAGTCCAAAGGCATAATTGTGAAAATTAGTCTCTAGAGGAACTTTTATCCCTTGTTCATGAGCGCCACAACCATTTCCATGATACCCATGCTTAGCAAAAATGCGAAAACCACGACCATAACGATCAGCCATTTCAGGAAGAGAGGGTGGTTTTTCATAAGACAAAGAATCAAACTCTTCATAATTAGAGGTGTGAGGAGAAGAAGTTTGAGAGGTGGCCACAAAATTATTGCTCATAGGTTCAGGTAAGACTGATTGATCTCTAGTTTCTCCCTTCTCTTTACCTTTAAGATCTCTAGGAGGAACCCTATACTCACCTACAAAGGTGGGATTAAAGTCAAGGGATCCCCAATCGTCTTCTGCGAGAACCTTCTCAGGATCAAAAGCCTTTTCATGTGTAGACTCAAGTCGAGAAGGATCTTCTTCAGGAGCTTCAGACTCATCCAAAGAATTTTGATTATTAGAGGGTGATGATTCATCCATAGGTATCTTGTTCAAAGAGTCATTACTAGAAGAGGAAGGCTTAAACGAACTCCCTTTGGAAGTAGATGTTTGCAAACAAGCTTGAAAATTAGTATCACCTATCAAGGTATATGTCTTATTGTTATAAATGAATTTAACTTGTCTATGTAATGTAGAGGGGACAGCTTGCATACCGTGAATCCAAGGTCTCCCTAATAACAAGTTGTATGTTAGATTTCCCGACATAACATGGATAGGAGTGGGCAAAGTAACAGGTCCCACTGTGATGGGTAAGGTGATAATACCTAATGAAGACAGCCACATTATCAAAGCCTCGAATGGGATGAGAGTCAGGCTCAATAAGGGATGTATCCACATTCATCTTATGCAATAGATTAATGCTACACACATTAAGGCCAGAGCCATTATCTACCAGTGTTCGTCTTATAGCAGTGTCATTTATGATAACCACAATCATCAAGGGATCATATTGATGTTGAATTTCACTAGTAGGCAACTCATCTTGAGTAAACACAATTTGAGCTTTAGGATTCATCATAGAGTTAACCAAAGACACTATATTACTAGATGTATTAGTTGGAGGAACATTCAAATCTTTCAAGGCATCTTGTAACATTCCATGATGAGCGGAAGAAGCTTGGATCAAATCCCAAAGGGATATCTTGGAAGGAGTAGTTTTAAGTTGTTCTATGAGATCATATTCCTTACCAAGAACTTGTGAAATCCGAGGAGCTTGAGGAAGAATAGGTTGGGAAGGAGGAAGCGAAGTTGGGCTAACTGGAGGAGGATTAGGTTGCCTATTGTTTCTTGTGTTATAGGTATGAGCAACCGCATGATAACTCTCTCTAGTCAGTTGCTTAGCATACTCATAAGGGCTCTTAGAGGAATAACCTCCTTGCACAGTACTAACAGGTTTCTTAGGAGTGCAAAAAGAATCATTAGCATAACCACCTGGAACCACTAAGATAGGCTTATTTAAAGGTTGAGAATTTTGAGAAGGACAAGCACCTTGGACAGTGAAGAGAGGTTTGTTAGGTGTTTCATTCACATGTATCAAATTGATTGAGGATGGTTTAGAAGAATGAACAAAAGTGTTGGAAGAATTATTGATAGTCTTCTCTTGCACTAAAATCTTATCACAGATTAGATCAATTTTAGGAGAGAGACAAGGGATAGGCATTGATGTTCTAGTAGGAAGAGTAATACTAGGAAAGGTCATATCATCCTCTATCATCAAAGGATCTACATGGGGAATAAAATCTCTAGGAGAAGGATTAACATTACTCTCTAAAGTCTCACTTTTGAGAGGGAGATATTTGAAAGAGATGTTAACCACCTTGCTTTGAACTAGGGTTTCCTTATGAGTAGAACCAAGTTGAGGAGAGGGAGATGCTTTATTTTTAGAGGGAGAATAATTGAGATTCAAGGAAGGGGAGAAACTATCAAGGGAGTTTCCAATCTTGATTTCATCCCCTTTGGCTAGGGGTAGAGAATAATCTATACCTTCTTCTAATGGTTCATCCCAAATAGTGAGGTTGTTGAAAGGAATGTTTGAAGTATTGTCAATTTCGGGAGAGGAGATAACATTGTTTATTAGTTCCTCATCCTTAGGAGGGAGAGAATCAATAGATGTGTTAAAATCATCCTCTTTCCTCAAAATATGTTCAATAGGGGAGAGAGAATTAAGGAAATTGCTTATTATTTCATCTTCTTTCTCTAAGGGATGCTTATGGGTAAGACCAACTTTAGGAGAAGGGTAAGCATTTATCATTAATTCATCATCTCTAGTGGGAATTTTGTTAGAAAAGGAAATGCCATCAATAGGAAATGTAGGGATAATGTCATCTTCTTGCACAAAAGGATCCTCATGAAGGGAGTGTTTTTTAGGAGGAACATGAACATATTTCTCCAAAGATTCACGCTTAGGAAGGAGATCTTTGAAAGAAGTGTTCATAACCTCTTGTTGCACTAACATGCCCCCATTGGAAGGACCAACTTTAGGAGAAAATAAGTCAATGTCCATCAATACCTTTTCACTTAGAGAGGCATCATGGAAGGAAGGTGAAGTAACATTAATAAAGGTGTTTATGATATCATTCTCTTCCTCTAGGATAGCTAAATAGGAAGGGCACATTTTAGGAGAATTGTCAAGATCACTCTTAAAGTCTTCATCCTTAGAGCATGGGAGAGTCTCAAAGGGATTGGTAGCAACTCTTTTAGGCACTAAAATGTTGTTATAGATGGGGGGAGGTTCCTTAGGAGAAGGAAAAATTGAAACAAGGGAAGCTAACCCATTATCACATCTATGAGATGAATGCATCATGACAACAATTTTCCTCTTTCAAATGATAACACATGCAAAATAGAAGGAAATCTTTAATTTTAACCAATGCAAGCACTTAGAATGAAATTTATGATTCAAATGAGTTCCTAAATCAGATTTGAAATTATTGATCCCAATTAAGCTATCCACAAGTTCAACTTTGAATTGAAAAATTAGGGTTTTAGCAAAAATTTCCTCTAAATTTTTGAATCTTACAAGAAATTGAAACTTGTAAATACAATTTTGAATTTGAAATAGCATAAACACTCAAATTTGAAAACATAAATGAGAATTAGAGAAGATTGGAGTTCACGTCGGGTTCACCAAAATGTGTGGGAGAAAAAGTGACACTAAGCAAACATGCCCTAATCTCACTTTCAATCACACATTTGTGGAATACGAAAGAGCCTAGAGGTATCACACAATTGGCTACTTCTTTTTGTGAAAGAGAGAGCCATGGGCTACCTATTAGGATTTCTATTCCTTTGTTGTAAATGATAGATAGAATGATGCAAGTTCAATCCCTAACCCCAAAGTGCAAGTATGAACTAATAACAAGATTGCAGAATTGAACTTAAATAATGGAAAGCTGTAAACACGAAGATAAGACAAGAATGTAAATGCATACCCGGTGTTAAAATATGAATGAAAATGTTCAGGACGGGGGCGCGGGCGCCACTGTCCTGATTCTGCCCCTGAAACTGCTCTAGAAACTGCTGTTTTACAACCTGGAAAAGCTGTCAAAAATGCTGAAAATGCTGTCTGTCAGGAGGACCAGGGCGCCCAGCGCCCCTGTCCCAGGGACCAGGGCGCCTAGCGCCCCTGTCCTGGCAGGACCAGGGTGCCCCACGCCCTTGTCCTGGTCTTTTTCTCTGAGATTTGGTGTGAAGTTCGGTCTCCGTCTGCTTCTTCCGGATCTGTAACTTGCGGCGTTGTCCGAATTCTGAAACCTGCACTTATATCTGAAAAGGTGTGGTGGGCGGCTATATAGGGTTTTTCCTTAGTCAAACCCCCACTTCGGTGATTTCCACCTCCATGAATAGCCAAGTTGTATTGTAAAATGTATTGTGTGTGCAGACCTAGTGCGTGTGCAAGGTCCTTAAATGCAAGAAAGCAAACTAGAGCAACCTAGAAAGTAAACCCTAATTGCTTGTAAATGATAATGTAAATGCTCTAAATCAAGATGCAAAGTGATCTAAAGCATGAATAAAGGATATAGTGAAGCTTATGCAAAGACATGAAAACAACATGAAATCATACCCAACCCGCAAGGGAGGAGTACAAGCCAATCTTCAGTCGGTAATCTCCTATTGTTCTTCAATGTCTTCCAAGCCCTAAATGGATGAATGAAATTGATAAATGCTTGATAGAAGGATATTGAATGTTGTTGAAGTCTTCAAAGATCTGCTCTTTCGCTGCATAGAAGGTCCTCGAAGGCTAAAATTCCCATCCCTTCAAATGAGGAAAGAGAGCTTTTATGTATGAAACCCTAGGTCGTAAATTCGTATTTTGGCCGACCTAGAGATTGAATATCCCGCCAATTTCTTGGGGTTAAGCTTTATTTTATGATTGGATCGTGCTCCTAAAATTTTGGGAAAAATGTCCGGGACCATGTGCACCGGGCGCCACGGTCCCGACAACTTTTCACCAAATTTTCAGGGCCGTCGGATATGATGATTTTAGAGAGAATCCCGAAGTTACAGCTGATTTCGAGATGTTTTGACCCTCGAAATCAAGCCCCCAAGTTCAAAATAGGACCTAATTAGGGTTTTTGATTAAATGATGTATAGGAGGAATAAAATGAAAAGGGCACACTTTAATGAAAGGGCCCAACTTTATGATATGGGAGATGATAAAATAGAACCTTAGACCTAATTAATTTAATTAATTAAGTGCTAAAGGGGAAATGTAATGCAAAATGCAAAATGCGCCAAGGCGGGTGCTAAACTAGGTGTGAAATTGTACCACCCTAGCAAGTGCATACAATTTACGACGCTACATTATAATTTTAGAACTTTTGCCACTAGTTATTTTGATATTAGGGGAGATCAACTCTTGTTCTTTTTTCTTCATAGAATTTTTATCCTTGACTTTGATTTTTGTAGGGTCCAATAGCTTTTGATTTTGATTTGGACTAAAGGACTTTTATTTATTTTTGACTTTTAGATTTTTCTTTTCAAGGCTTGATTTTTTATCCCAAATTAGTAAGGGCTTTTGTGATTTTTGTTGATTCAAGTCTAGAAGTGGAGTGGAAATGGAATGAGTGGATGAAATGGTAAGGCTATATGAGTTCTCAAGAGGGTTGGTGATATATTCAATAGATTCTTTTTTTGAACCACTCTTAGAACTATTGATATCAAGGGTTGCTTGCACTACTAGAGGAGATTTGCATTCAGACTTAGTAGCCACAACACTAGGTGGTTCACACCCGATTCCTTGATATTGAAAATTGTTTGTAGGTTGTTCCCGTCGACTAAATATCTTAGGAGATAATGGGAGTTGATTAACATGAAAGATACACTCACCACATCCTAGGTCTTTAATCTTGAAGTTTTCTTTGATCTCCATTTGTTTGGATGTAGAAGCTTTCAATGATTCAGGATCAACATATGCGAAATATGGAACAACTTCATGATTGACTGGGATTGTTATTTCATATCACTATTAAAGGTTACTTCAACTCCATTGTGTGGGAACTTGATACATTGACGATGTATTGAAGGGATGACTCTCATTTGATGAATCCATGGATGTCCCAAGAGTATATTATATGTGATCTCTAAATCAAGGACTTGACAGACCACATCCTTCATCATTGCAATGGCCCAACTCTGAGAGGTAAGGTGATTGTTCCCTTGGATGAGCCCTCTTCGTCATCATATGCTTTAATGGTGATTTCATGTGTAGAATTCACATCCTTTTCAGAATATCCCAATTCTTTAATGGCGTTTAATGTATAAATGTCTAGACCTGCTCCCCCATCTATCAGGACTCATTTTATTCGGTTTTTATGGAGAAAGGGTTCAATATGTAAAGGTGCATTGTGAGGCTGGGTTATAGATGCATCAATGACTTCTGTGAATGTAAGGCTATGTGGAATGGAAAGGTATCTCACCATGGATTGAAACTGGTCCACATTCACATCAGTGGGTACAAAAGTCTCTCTCAAAATCTTATCAAGGATGGATTTATGTGTGAGGGATATGCGTAAAAGCTCAAGGATGGATATAAGGGAGGGTGTTTTCCCTAGCTGATCTACAAGGTCATACTCATTTTCGGTGGATGATGAGGCTATGGTCTTGGATGGAACCCCTTGCAAGGTGACTTTACCTGGACGGGTTGTGACATTACATTCAAAGGTTTTGTCTTTAGAAGATGAAGAAGATGGCCCAATGCCTTTAAAACAACCTTACTCATTTGGGTAGGACCTTCAGGAGTTTTGTCCTTTATGATGATAGTAGAAACATGATTATCCATTGAAATGTGATTAACAGTAGAATCATAATCATAGGAAATCTTGGTATAATTAGCTTTATTATTTGTAGTTTTTTCTTTTCCCTTGTCATGTTTAGGAAATGGATCCTTAAACATCTCATGCTCTTCATTGGAGGTGTGACCATCAACTTCTATGTCACCTCTGTCAATGATATCTTGTATGTTCTTCAATCTGTGATGATTTCTAGTTAATGCCCTTTACTCTTGTGATATTCGCAATATTCATCATCATTCCACCAATTTAGTTGTACTTTTGGCTCATATGGTGGATTATCCGGTAGTGTTATGAGCTTGTTTGCCACTAATTTCTTGAATAGTGCTTCAATCAATTCTCTCAATAGAGTGTATTTTCTTCGAGGTTTTGATTGCCTTTGATTGTTCACTTGATTGTTCGTATTAGAAGAAATTCCACTAGGGAAAGTCATTTTTGGTTTTACAACATTGCCATCTACTACCCCATCGTTAACTATGTTCTTATTATTGTTCCAAAAGTGGGGTTTGTCTTTCCCATTTGATTCCTCTTTGTTCTCTTTGAATATCTTAATAACACCTTGTTCAATAAGGACTTTTTCTGTTGCCATTCCTTTCTCAATGACCTCCTTGAAGGTAGAAAAACAAGATTTTCTTAGCTCATATCCAATATCCTTATTTACGTTTTGAGTGAACATTTCTACCATTTGTTTTTGTGGTATATCACAAGAGCATTGACTAGAAAGACCTCTCCATCATTGTAAAAATGAAGCAAAAGATTCCCTATTTTTCTGCTTAGTATTGTACAAGGTAGTTACTGAGACATTGGTATCAATGTTATATTAAAAGTGTTGTATAAAAGCCTCTACTAGATCAATCCATGATTTAATTCTAGGTGGAAGTTGGGAGAACCATTCCATCGCTTGTTCACCAAAGCTTTGTGGAAACAATCTCATCAAGTATGTTTCTTCTCCTGCTACCTCAATTCAAGCTGTGAAAAATTGTCTTATGTGTGCCTTACGATCCCCTTTCACTTTGTACTTATCAAACTTTGGTGTCACAAAATGTGGAGGGAATGGAGGCATTGGAATGCTTCTATAAAATGGGTAAGGACACATATATTTCATTGTCTATTTTTTCTTTGGTGCATTCATGTCCGCCATTTTCTTTTGTAAATCCTTGATCTATTGTTGCAAGTCATTCTTTTGTGGTATCTTTTCTCTTTGAGCTAGCCCCATGCTTGAGCCACCGCGTGGAGGAGGAGGGATATAATGCATGTATGGATGGTATTGATCATAGATGTGTTCATATGGAGGAGGGACATAGTTATAGCTTGGACATGGACCACTTGGTATGGTGTTGTAATGAGGAGCACTAGGTCTAGGTTGATTCATGTTATGACCATGAAGATAGGAGGTTTCATAAGAGTGATCTTGAGTATTTCCCCCAAATCTTACACGAGGTTTCCTCGTGTCATGATTTTGAATGTTTGCTTGAGCATAATTATATGCATTGGTATTATCTTGGGTATCATCATGATCATGTGTAGCGATAGTTCTTCTCCATGGGAAAGGAGGACTGTAGGGTTGTTCATGAGAGGTTCTATCATAGCTGGCATGAGAATGCGTGTATGTGTTTGGAATTTCTTATTACCAGCATTATTAGGCCTCCTTTGTCTTCTATTAACTTGATTTATTTAGTTTGTATCATCTTCCAAAATCTATGACATATCAAAATCACAGGGTAATCTTGTTTCACTTTGTGCCATAACTTGTAGGAAATATTCTCTATCCCTCTTCATGATTTCTTGAACTAATTTATTAAAATGGGGATCCATGATAGTTTCCTCAACTTCTACAAAATCCATAGATACATTGTCATTGTCATTATCATTTCCATTTTTGTTGTCATTGTTATCAATGTCTGGTATATTACTATAGTTGTCAAATGGATTGTAGAATTCCTCTCCATCAAACTCATAGGTACTCATGTTTAAAGACCTTAAAGCTTCTTTGGATTCCCTTCTAGACCTTTGTAAGTGGGTTTCAACCATAGACTAAAGTCTTGACCAAAATGAAAAGTAGGATAAAGATGCAAAGACTATGGAAGACCAAGAGGTGTATGAAGAGTAGATGAATCTAGGGTAATCTTGCAATGTCCAAGAGTGTAAGACCAAAGTATATATGTTTGAGAGTAAGGTGTGGCTTCCAAAGAGATAATGGATCTCTTGATGAGGTAAGTTGACCTTGACTCAAGAAGACCAAATGAGACCCTAAGATGATAGATCTTGATGCGGGAATCACCTAGTGTTGTGTTGTAGTATGTTTTGCAAAATGTAATGAGGAAAAGTAAAGTAACCTTTTGACTCAAATTTGGAGAATATGTATGAGGGCAATTAAAATGAAGGAAATGATTGACTATGTGTGACCAAGATAGCTTGACTAAAAAAATGAAGCCCTAGAGGAAATAGCCTTAGAAGCTCTTTGAATTTGAAAAACTTAAGTCCCTTTTTTTATCAAGAATTTTCTGTAATCTCTCAACTGTAAAGCCAGACACAATTTTAACCAACCCAGATGTGATTTTTGATCCCACACGTGGTTCCAGTAGACACAAATGTTATTTTCTAGGTGATAATGATAATTTGACCTGGAAAGTCAAAGATGCAATTCTGCTCTACACAGACGTGATTTCTCAACACAGACATGGTTTCAACTGTCAGAGATGTTGTTTTTGAAAATGTGACAATTTCTTGGTGATATTTTGCTGTAGGACATTGACGCAATTTTGTACTGCGCAAACATGATTTCTCAACATAGACATGGTTTTAATAGTCACATACGCATTTTTTGATATTTTGTGCAATTCTGTCTGATTGTGAAGTTGTTTAATGTGACCAAATCTCAATGTTTTTTTAATTCTTTTTGTGGCAAGAGGACATAATAACAGTGAAGACTCAATGCTTGAAAGTGTTTTTGTCCAAAGGATAAAAAAAGTTTCCAAATGTGAAATATTTTTGCATACACTTGAAAACATGGTAGACACAATGTTTCTTTGTTTTTCTTGAAAATGTTTGAGTGTTTTGATCATGCAAGTACACATCCTAGGGCTGACTAGGACAATAGTTGTTGAATCTCACTTGGGGGGTTACCTCGAGCTACACAATTCAAAGTGGATACTTAGATGCTTGACCCCACTAGCTCCACCCTCAACACTCACTTCTCCAAGGCAACCAAGCACCGGTCCCCACAAAAACTCCTCGTGGTGAACTTTGTATCTCTATAAAGAACCATAAAAATGTGAGCTGCTTCAGAGGTCCGATCTCGTGCGCCAACAACTAGAAGGTTTTTTGACTTCTGACACAAAATGGTGTCTAGTTAGGGCATCTGTTCAGGTGTCTATAATCACCAGCGTGTTACGCTCTATTGAATGGAAGGCCTCCTAGCCTATAGAGGTTGCGCTTTATAGGGTTTATGGGGATTCATAACACCGTTATAGTAGCATATAACACCCGTTGTTTGCAACTTTCATCACAAACACTTTTATTTATAGTGGTTTGGAAGAGCTTGGATTTAGCCCGTTACCACTTGGGTCATTCCCTCTCAAATGCCTTATGGGATACTTTGGAGGCAGACCCTCTAAAAGGTAAAACACAAAGAGCCTATTTCTTAAGACACAAAAGACACTTGTTAATTTTAAAACCCAAAATGAAGTGTTTGATAAACTAAAGAAAACAAAGAAAGCAATCTAAAAATCAAAATATTTTCCCAAGGTTTTGCACCAAACTTGTTAGTAGTTTTTGAAGTGATACCCTTCCTGCAAGCACACAAGTTACGTAAATTTTAAAATCTAAAAGACTCTATGAAATAGGAGCCTTCGACAAGACATTTTTCTCCTTTTTAAATAGCTGCACTACTTCATTAGTTGGACCAAAAGAGGATAGCCCTAAAAATGAAATCTAAAAACCCTAAATGAAAGCAAAAATGGAAAACTAGAAACACAGATGCAACAATACCAGACACAGACGTAGGAACAAATCAAAGATGTAGAATGATAGAACAAAGACAGTTTCTAGATCTGAGACCTAAAAAATAGATAGCAAAATGCAGACGCGACAAAAACCTGCACAGATGCAAGATCTAGACACAGACACAACTATACATCTCACAGACGCGATTCTAGAAACTTGTAACTGAAAAACTAAGCAAAAACCCTGTAAACCAAAAAATGCAACAAAAACAATGTAGACGTGAAAAGAAAACAAAAACGTGGTTAGATGTTACATAGACACAATTTTAGGGTGACAAATCTGTAAAAACAATAAAAAATAAAAAATGCAGAAATAACAATCTCAAATGCAAAAATAAAATACAGATGCCGTCAAACCTGTCATAGATACAAGAAATGCAGAATCATCATAATGTCAAACCTACAACCTTTAAAAACACAAAATCTGCAAACAAGATGTCAAAATAAAAGGGACAAGATTCCCACTAGGCGTGCCAAAATGTATATGGTGAAAATAGATAGTGAAAACAACAATATTAAAAAAGTAACAAAGATCCAACCACAAAACCCTAGCCTAAGAATGAAAGTAATCCACCATACACAAATGAAGATACCTAAGACCATGCAAATAAACAAAATTGTTGGTGTAAATAATTATTCATCATGGATATTATTACACCTTACTTAAGTTTACTTAGGTACATGCATTTAATAGTAGTTTGGGTATGAGACACTTGGGTGTTTGTGCCACATTGGGATAGTGTGTGTAGGAGAATTTCCACCTTTTATGGTGTTGATCTTGTTGTTACACTCCACATTTAGTGGGTGATCCACCTCATGTGGACTATTATATTATTTTTCCTACCTACCCACACCTATTTCCTACCTACCCTTGTTTCTTATTGAGCTACATGTCATGTTTGTGTGCTCACATATCCATATAGCCTTGCCTATATAAGTATGCTCATTTTCATTGTTTGTACAGACAATCAATCTATATCTTGTAATGATCCAGTTGATCATATTTTGCTTCTTGATAGAATACAGTTTATTCCTATCATCTATTTTGTGTCTCTTATTTGTGCTTTCCATTGCCTCTTGATCTTGGAAAAATCTCACATGGTATCAGAGCAGGTCCATGTCTCACATGGTATCAGAGCCATTAGAGTGTCATTGGTTTGCCAATTGAGAGAAATTTGATGATATTTGGGGTTTGCATTTTGGAGCTTTCTATTGCAGGTTATTATTGAAGCTTGATGTGTCAAATCTGAGGTCACCATTGGATTGAGGAGGTCCAAGAAAGTTAGTTTTCCCTTTTGCTTCATCCAAATCAGACTTCGGAGGCCAAATCTAGAGGCATTTGAAGTTTGAAGCCGCGACGGAAATTATCCAGAAATTATAATTTTGCAGGCAATTTTCAAATAGTGATATCTCACTCATCTGGACTCCTTTTTTCGAGCAATTTTTTTTGTTTTGGGGTAGAATGTTGTGATCTGTACAATGGTGCTGGATATTTCGGATTTTTAGATACAAGTTTTTCGAAAATAGGGAAATATCGATTTTTACAACTTTGGAGGCTTCATTTGGGCTCATATAGACTCCTTTTCAGGTGCCATTTTTTTTGAGAGCGCATAATTTTTTGTCTACTTTCATAATCTGCTATCAGTTTTCAGCAATTTTGGGTAGAAATTGTACTTTCATCATATGGTCTTTTTTGGCCTATTTGGTACTTGTATTTTGCTTGGATCTCAGTTTAGATCACTAGCAGTATTTGTTGAAGTCTCTTATATCTCATTTTGACAAGTTGTAATCATTAAAATTAGAAGTCCACTTTGCCATTATTTGCAAGTGCCAACATGATCTTTTTATGGGGGGTCAATTGTTCATTTATATCTCTTGGTGAAATTCCATTTGGAGGCATCTTCATCTGCAATATTCTACAGGGCTTCTTTGTTGGTGGCATCATTTTCATGTTTCCACATTTGAATATTTTATCATGATGTATGCTCTTGCTTGAGCAATGTTGTACTCACACTATCATAAACTGCCACACTTCTTTGTATCTTGTCATCGTTGACATATTTGATGTAATCCTCTTGTACACATAGATTAAGAATATCTTGTGAGACTTGGTGCATGGCTCCAATTGAGACTTAGATTGTACACATTTGTGCATGCCTCCAGTGAGACTTGGATTGTACTAGTATTTTTGCTATTTTTGAGTATCTAGATGATGCTCACAACAGGTTGTCTCCATGCCTGATCTTCTTTTTGTTGCAGCGAGTGATTCATCGTCATCGACTTGGTACCTGGTTTTGTCACACTTTGAAATTATTGGTGCAACATTGGCTCTCTTTCTTCCTTACGGGGAGAAATTTTGGTCAACATTATTGGACCATCTTTGCAGGAGATTCATCATTGAGAGCATTGTGTGCTTTCATCATCTCTCTTTTGGGGGAGGGTTTTTTCCCATTGGGTTTTTCTCTCTTTCACCGCTTTGTGAGAGATTTCTTTGCATTGTTTTGCATGCATTTTCTTTTGTACATGGATACCTAACATGGCCTCGTAGCCATAACCCATCTTGTATTGCTTAGTTGCATTGTAGACTTTAGTGCATTCCTCTAAGTTGCACTTAAGGGGGGTGTTGGTGTAAATAATTATTCATCATGGATATTATTACACCTTACTTAAGTTTACTTAGGTACATGCATTTAATAGTAGTTTGGGTATGAGACACTTGGGTGTTTGTGCCACATTGGGATAGTGTGTGTAGGAGAATTTCCACCTTTTATGGTGTTGATCTTGTTGTTACACTCCACATTCAGTGGGTGATCCACCTCATGTGAACTATTATATTATTTCTCCTACCTACCCACACCTATTTCCTACCTACCTTTGTTTCTTATTGAGCCACATGTCATGTTTGTGTGCTCACATATCCATATAGCCTTGCCTATATAAGTAGGCTCATTTTCATTGTTTGTACGAACAATCAATCTATATCTTGTAATGATCCAGTTGATCATATTTTGCTTCTTGATAGAATATAATTTATTCCTATCATCTATTTTGTGTCTCTTATTTGTGCTTTCCATTGCCTCTTGATCTTGGCAAAATCTCACATGGTATCAGAGTAGGTCCATGTCTCACAAAAATGAACCAAATATACCATTCACATGTCAATTTGGGTTTCAATCTCCATTCTCTCCTATGTCCATTGATCTTGTTTGATATATTTACTCTTAGATTTTATGTGTGCACAAGAGCTCAACAAAGAATGAAAATGTGGTTGATAGCTTGATTGTGTCATTAGATGATTAAACGATTAGAGTTGATAATGAAGGAAGCATCCTCTTATATAGAAGACACTTTAAGAAATGAAGAGATAAGATTGAGAGGTGTAAAGACAAATGGTCAGCTAGGATTAAAGGGTAGGTAAAGGAAATAATAAAATGATAAAGGGGGTAGGTAGTGTAGGAATTAAGAGATGAATGACATGTGTCATGGGTAGAAAAGGCTACTAAATTAATTAAATAAATAAATATTTATTTAATTAATAGAGGAAGCAAGATCAATTAAATAAATAAAATATTTACTTAATTTAAGAAAAGGACAATTTAAATAAATAAAAGTATATATTTAAATGAGGAAAGGCTTAGAAGAGGATAAATGAATTAATTAAATTTAATTAATAGAAGACTTATGATAAAATAATTAAATAAATAAAAATATTTATATAATTAGACACGAAAATTTTAGGTGTCTACATGAACAAGTTGAGTTGGAGGTTCTTCCTCCTCTTCTAAAGATTAAGAGCTAGATGATATCTCCTCAACTTCTTGCCTATCTAGGGGTCTCGATCTATCTAGGGGTTTTGATTCAACTCTTTCAGGTGTAGAAGGGAATTGAATCACATCTTCCTATTTAGTCTATTATGGCTGTAATGTAACAAAAGGAGACTTAATTTCTCTAAAAATAACACTTTGACTATGTATTACCTTTTGTGCAACAGGGTCCTAAAGCTCGTATCATTTCACACCATGACTGTACCTGATGAAGCTACATTTCACAGCTTTGTTCTCCAACTTTGTCTGCTTCTCCTTTGGCACATGTGCATATGCCTTGCAACAAAAAACTCTAAGATGTCTCAATGAATGCTTGTGACCCGACCATGCTTCCTTAGTCATTTTATCAACAGGGGATGATGTAGGAGACCTATTAATTAGGTAGAAAGTAGTGGCAACAACTTCATCCCAAAACTTTTGTTCTAGACCAACATCACTCAACATACTCCTAGCCTTCTCCATCAATGTCTTGTTCATTCTTTCTGCAACTCCATTCTGCCATGGAGAATACAGAGTTGTCTTCTGTCTATTAATGCCACAGTCTTTACATACTCTATTAAAATCATTAGAGCAAAATTCACTGCCATTATCAGTCCTCAAACATTTAATTTTGTTTGTAGTCTGGAACTCAACGATTGCTTTAAATTCTTTAAATCGACTGGAAACTTCAGATTTACTCTTTAGAAAATATACCCATGTCCTACTAAAATCATCAATAAATGAAACATAATATGCAAATTTTCTAGTCGAAGGAACATCTACAAGACCAAACACATCGAAATGAATAAGATCCAAAACACCACAAGTTTTATGAGAACTCGAGTAAAACTGAATGCGACTTTGTTTTCCATAAATGCAATGCTCACAAAAATCAAAGTCAAGATTACAATCATTCAAACCTTTAACAAGGTTTTTATTTTTCAAGGTCCTCAAACCCTTTTCTCCAATGTGGCCAAACCTCTGGTGCCATAACATAGTCTTCTCTATAGGTAGCTTTGCTTAAGAAGAAAGAGCACCCTTAGGTACCCAAAATCCATTTCTATCCGTTGAAGGTGAAACCATCAAATCTTCCGACAAAGTATCCATAGATTTACTTTTTACAGAAGTGCTATTACACTCAACAATGTATGCCTCTAGCTTATACAAAGTTTTGAACCTGACACCTCTAGCAATTACCATAACACCCTTAATCATCTTACATCCTTCTTTAGAAAAGACCAATTGCACACTTGCATCTATCATTTTTCTAACAGATAACAAATTTCATTTTAATCCAAGGATATGCAGCACACCGTTAATCCTTTTTATTCTACCATTAGAAAACCCTATTATAACTTTACCTCAACCAACAATGTCTAAATGTGAATCATTGCCCAAGTGCACCTTACCTCTATTAAATTCTGCATATTCAGAAACCCAATCTCTATTGGAAGTGATATGAAAAGATGCACCCGAGTCAATTAACCAGACATCATTACCTACATAAGTCACCAAAGCCACAATGAATGCATCACCAATTCCCTTCTCAGACTCAGAATCAAAATCAAACTTCTTCTTTTTCTTCTTTGTAGTCCTTATAGATGTGACCCAATTTACTGCAATTCCAGCAAATGATTTTGGACTTTCTAGGAGATTTTGATCTCCCTCTGGATTTGGACTTATTGAGCTTCTCATTTTTCTTGCCTTTCTCCTTAGGTCTTCCACGAACAATTAGGGCTTCCTTCAAACTGAGGGATACCTTCCTCTGCATCTCTTCACCAAGTAATGCACCCACTACATCTTCAAAATTCAAAACAACAAAAGTATTATCGATAGCCATAACCAGATAATCCCATGAATCAAGCAAAAAATAAAGAAATATCTGACATTTCTCCTCTTCATCCATCTTAACACCAACATATACCAACTGAGCCACCAACATATTAAATGCTTCCAGGTGGTTTGCAATTTGTCCACCCTCTTCCATCTTCAAGGCATACAATTTCTTCCTCAAGAAAATATGATTTAATAAAGATTTCACTTGATACATTTCACCAAGCTTAGTTCATAGCTTCTTTGCAATGTTTTCTTCATGGAGATTGATTAGAATAGAGTCTGGTAGGCACAGTCTAATTAGACCCTTGGATTTTTCAGTCCATAGCATTATACTGAGCCACCACAATAGGATTTGAGGGTCTTTGGACATTCACATAAATAACATCCCACAGATCTCGATCTATTAGAAGATCTTCCATCTTCAACTCCTACTCAAATCTGGATTAGTTAAAAAATACCAACAACCCACAACTGAAACCAAAGGTGATTAGGCTCTGATACCACTTGTAAGGAAGTCAAGTAGTGGAACAACTTCCTACACTAACCTTGAGAGGAGGATAATGGAATTTTTTTTACAAATCATCACTACAATTACAAAAAGCTTAACAAAAATAGACATAAAAACATTCATACCACATCACAGTGATTTATGTGGGGAAAACCCTTTCGGGAGAAAAAACCCACACTCCAAAAGTAGATCAATATATTATTCAACAATCAATTATAGATTACAATATAATTGTAGAGCAAGCTCTTCTCAAGAGTACCACTAATTAGATATTCAAAGGTAACTCAATGGCCATAACTCTTACACAGAACCTATATCTCACACACCTCAAATATAAGAGATACAATACAAGAAACCATCAAACGGTATTACAAAACCATGGGCTAAAACCACCCAATAAATTATAGCTGATCTTATCTCCAATCTAGATTCCCTATGATACATTAAAACAAACATCAACATGTGTCCCTCCCTTTTACAACTCATTTATGTGTCCGATGCAAATTATATTTCCTATTTTAGGAGTACAAACTTCCGAAGGCTATAACTTGTGAACCGGGTGTCCAATTGATGAACCGTTTGAAGTGTTAGAAAGCTCACAAAGTTCTTTGTCACCTTGTAAACTGCTATATGGTTTACGCCCACTTTTCAAGGTGTTTAAGAGGGTCTAAAGTCCTCAAAATTAAATTTCAACCTTTAATTGCGCCCCTCCAAAACATAAACTTTAATATCTTCAAAACTAACTGTGATATTGCGATGAAACTTTACCAACATACTTATCTAACTATCCAAAAGATTCTAGGAGAATTTCACACCATTTTGTGCTCAAATAAAAACTTACTATAAATAGTAACCCGTTGTAAATGCAAGGTTGAGACACCATTTTGCCAACAATGCATTTTCTTTTCTCTACCTCACTACCTTGTTTAATGGATTAAAGAGTTTAATCTAAAAAGTTGATTTAAAAAGACACACACATGTAGACACCTAAAATTAATTAAATTAATATTTTAATTTTAATTTTTCCTGCTCGCATAATTAATTTTATTAATTATGTCAGCCTGTTATTCTTCTTGATATTAATTAAATTATATTTAATTAGTTTTGCCTTCCAACCATATAATTAATTTAACAATTAATTATATAATCTCTCATTCTTCTAAAATTCTCATTTAATTTCCAGCATTAGCCAAATTCTTCAATATTTTTGCTAATTTGAATTAGTTAATTATGTTTACAATTAATTAGCTAATACCTTGATTCCTACAAATCTTCTTGTTAATCCCCTACATCAAGCTAATAAACCAAGGCCTAATCTTCATTAACCATTTTCCAATATTTTAAATTCCGTCACATCCCCCAAGTCCACATGTGACTCCCCGTCTTAAATGCACTTGCATGCACAAGTCATTTCCACTTCCATCTCACCTTTGACCCTTGGGTGATCGCACATGTGTGATAATTCTCTTCCCATAAGAACCAACATACACTTTCCTTTTTCATCCACATGTCATCCTCCTCTATCCTATGCCTCTTACACTTTATCAAAAGTGTTTCCACTTGTCATCCTCATGTTCTTCCCAAGATGTGCTCACACATGTGTGAGCACACCTTTCCCTCTTCCCCATGACAAGTGTTGTTACCAAGACTTCCTAGCTTGTGACACATGTCACAAGGCTATGAACCCAAACCACCTAATCTTCTCTCTTTCAGTCCCAACCCTTCATAATCTTTTATTCACAATCATCCATTTCAAATTCAAAAATTCTTAAATTGGAGTCTACTCCCTTCACAAATCATCCACTTCATTTGTAATCTTATGTTGTTTGTTTGATCATCATATCCATTTTGCATCCTTATCATGCCCATTTGATCACCCAATTTATCCCTATAACACCATTATTCCCAATTTCCTTCACAAGTCCCACATCATTTGAACATTCGTCATCCCATATATCCTTTTAAGCCTATTGTCATGTTATTCAAAGAGAATTCCACATTCAATCATAAAAGAGAAAATCAAATGGACATGAGTGCATCCATTTCCCGCTCAATCCATAGAGCTTGAAGGTATATGATTTCATTATTTTAAACTTAGTTTAGGTGTTTTACATGTTATTTAGCATATTACCTTTCATTGCTTTCATTTTGGCACGTCTGGTGGGACACACGTCCCTAAAATTTTAACAAAATTTGAAAGTTGTTGTTAGTTAGTTAACACACACATGTTAGCAGAACAACATCTCTGACTATGAAACGTCGCCTCCGCCTCTGAATCAACATCTCTGATTTTTAAAATCCACATCTCCAACTTAACCATTTTTTTTACTCTCTAAAGTATTTTTTAATCTTCTATTTAAAAATGTCCATCTGTTGTAGGACCCTGAATTGGCATCTTTGATTTTGCTAGTCAATGTCTCTGCTTTAACAATTTTTTTTTATCTTTGCAAGATTTTTGAATCTTATATTTTTGAATTGTTTATTTGTTGCAGGACCCTAAATTGACATCTCCGCCTTTGTAACGACGTCTCTACATTAACAAATTTATGATGTTTGTAGGATTTTTAGATACTCTATTTTTAAGCTAACTATTTTCTATAGGGCCCTAAAATGATGCCTGTGCCTTTGCTTTAATGTCTGTGCAAGTGAAACACTGTCTTCACCTGCAAAATGATGTCTCTGCCTGTGCTTTATGATTTTTCAGATTTCATGCTAACAATAACACTTGTGTAGCTTGTCCACAACCATAGAAGACAATTTTGATAAACTACTAACTTCTGGTTTTGTAGGTTCGTTTGACAAAGATATTTCTATCACTAAGTGGATGATTAGTTGCATTTTTATTTGAGTAGTTTTAGTATTGTTTGTCATGTTTTCAAGGTGCTCTCCCCTTGTGAAAACTTAAGTGATCAAAAAGCCAGATCTACCTTTTTGTGTTGTTAGAGTAGAACCCAAAATATTGTGGAGGTATCCTCTCCCCTTTGATGGGTACAAGAGAAACCATGATATTTCCTTAGCGAACCTGCCTCTTGGCGCATTACACTTGTGAGAAGGAACAACTCAAAGTGGCATTTTCAATTCGGTTTTCTATATAAATGGGCTAGGGTGAAAACCCGAATCTTCTTGGTAAAAATTTTATCCCGACGATTCCCCTAGTATCCAAATTCATGTGAGATACATAAAAATCCTCTCATGAGGATTGGGATAGGCTTTTAAGTGAGTCATCACTGAATGGATAACCATCGAGTTGAGAATTATGACTAGAAACCATTTGTTGTAGTCGACCCAAAACCCATACTCATTAATTCAGGGAATATGGATCATACCTCAAATTTAACCCTTCATGTACCCTTCATTGTGAGGTATGAAATTCTTTGATTAAAAAAAGGTTTGCAAACCTTCAAGTAATGAGATCTAGTGTGCCCATGCCATGATGGGGGAGCTAGTGTCACCAGGTCTCTACATATCCACTTTGTCCATGGTATTGCTATTTATAGAAAAGGGCCTTAGTGAGTAGTATCCACTTTCCAGCCTAGGTTGTACATGCTTACAAGTGTTTTCAATTGTTGAGACTAGTTATGTTAAATTTGGGCTAATTTAGGTCCTCACTCATCTCACTCTTGCTAAAGAATCAAAATTGGTCAATGTGTATTCTTGTTTGACATCTCTTATTAAGAAGAAAAATTCCAAGTTTGACCAATTCATCAAAGTCTTGTTCAAAACTAGCTTTCAGTGTCTGCATCCCTATTTCAATGTCTCTACTTGCAAAACACCGTCTCTATTTGGAAAATCCCTGATTTAAAAACACTGTCTCTGACTGTAAAATGGTGTCTCTACCTTAGTCTCACCATATTTTCCTAAGAAAATTTTTCATCCCATCTCACTCATTTTCAATGCCCCATATCCAAAAGTCTCTCAAACACATCAAGAAGCCCATTTATTGTCGAGTAAAAAAGAAGTCTTGTCAAAAGGAAATCCTAAAGAAGAGAAGCTTTTTATACAAAAGCCACAAACTCTTGATAAAACATCAAGTCTTCCTACACCATTTCCAAGACTTCCTTAATATCTTTACCACTTAATTGAAGCAAGAACCCTTGAGATCATGAACCTTAGCATAAAGAGTATCCCTATCAAAAATATTAAATGAGAATCACCACATCTCGCCATCTAGTATTCCTCAGCTAGAAATATCCTACTAAAGCCTTTGCCATCCCAGTAACCTCCATCTTTTGCTACCCATCCATCCTCTAATCATTCTTCCAAAATCATCCTTTCTTGATCCTTGTGGACTTAGTGCACCAACCAAGATCAATCTTTTAATCCAAACCTACCAAATCATATCCAATAATCATTGATTTCTAAACCAAGGTTAGAAATTTGAAAAAGTCTAATCTAGATCTTTTATCCTTTAAGAATCCCTAATTAGTATAGTCCTTGAGAAAGTATCTATCTCAAGTATTGTACCTAATTGGCCTTGATCATTTGGGTTGATCCAAACCCTCATCCATGTCCAAATTTTCTTCGGAACTTAGCCTATTATAAGTTGGAAAATACTTAATCCTAATCCAATTATGACCAAAGGATCTAGATTTAACCTAGCTTGGTTTTTAGCTTGCTTTCAAACCAAATAATTGATCCCTTCACCTCATCTAATTTTGTTTGGGAACTTTTCCTATCCCAAGTAAGAGAAGATTTCATCCAATCCAATCCAACCTATTCATATAATCAAATGACTAAGGTTCTATGCAATGCAATCTAATCCAATTTCACGCAATCCTACTGCAAGGATAATTTTTTTTCAATCGTCAAATCAAAGTACTATGTCCAAAATCACCATTTCATATTCCTTCATCCCTCTTTGGTATTTCCACATCTATCTCGTTCCAACATTCTTCCATTCTTGTCACCTTGAGGCTACCCTTGTAATATGGTCTATACACCCATGCAAAAGAAAAAGATGCTTGCCTAAAGAGATAAACTTTCTGATCCTGATTCTTCTGTTTTTACCATGAAAATTGTGAAGAAGAAGACATCGTGGACCAATCTGAACATTCAATCGGATTAAAAACTTTCCTAGGGGATCTGTATAACCTAGAGATGATAGAAAAGATGATAAAATACAATCCTAGTGGTTTCTATAACAAATCTCGTTATATAGGGAGCAAGATTGACACTTGACTTTGATAAGGTTATCCTTGGCACTCCCATAGAAACTGTCTTCGCAAATAGGCCCATCCTTGACACCATCCTCAATCCTTAATTTGAGCACTTCCATACCTACAAGTTCCAATAATCCCACTATTTTGCCACCCACAACTTTTGTACCTTTGAACAATTCTAGCAGCTACATCAATACTAGTCGTCCACCCATTAGCGTTGCACCCATTTTGCGCTCCCAACCACTTCACAAGTAGATACTTATTTGTACCAATACATTGTTGGTCTCATTCTAGTTGTGTCTACTCATATCTTGACATCCAATTAAAACCATGGGCGCTATCAAACCCAATGTCCAACATAACACCACGTCCCAAGCACTTGAATTAGCCAAGGAGATCCAAAACATGAAAAACATGATCAAGAACCTAAAGGAAGGGACCTAAAAGAAGACTTATACCTTTGAAGAAGTATGTCCTTGTCCTTTTGATCCATAACTCATAGTGGCTCCTTATCCATTGAGTTTTGAGATTTCTAATTTTGACAAGTATAAGGGTAAAGGAGATCTTAGAGAACATGTTAGGTAATTCTGCATAGCTTGCCAAGAGATCTCTTATAGTGACATTTACCTAAGAAGACTTTTCCCCAAAAGTCTGTGGGCCCACTCTTGCTTGGTTTGTTGCTTTACCTCATGGCTCTATATCCTCATTCCCCAATGATTTTGAAAAATTTGGGGCTCATTAAGAGTATAATATTGAGAATGATGCATCCAAGATTGAACTATGTAATACCAAGTAGAGAAATGGAGATACCTTTGCCAAATTTTTACAAAGGTGGCGTCACCTCATTAGGAAATTCCCTTGGGACATCCCTGAGTCATACCAAGTTGATTTGTTCCTTCACAACCTCATACTTGATATGTCATTCTGTTTGAGTTTCCAATGCCTTGAGAGATTTGAAGAAGTCACCAAAAAAGGTGTAGCTCTAGAAAGATTTCTCCTTGAACAAGGGGTCCTTAAGCCATATCAGAAAGATTCCCTAGGATCGTCCAATGACAAGTTTAAGTATTGGTCCAAAAACAAAAATGTTGTCAATGATGGTGTGATCGAGACTAAGCGTGTTCAAACCATTACCATAACAACCAAACTAACCACTGACAATAACCCGTATCATACCCAACCCGATCCTCAAAGCCAAACCAAACCCTACAATATGTATCTATTCCTAGCCGATCATCCCATCCAAATAACCAACCTCAGTGACAATATACCTCACTTTCCAAACCCATGGAGGTTGTCTTCTAAAAGCTTATCAAATCCAATGTTGTGGTATTTTATTTAATCTTTCCTCATAAACCAAATCAAACCAAGCCTCTGTGGTAAAATGAAAATGAATATTATAATTACGATTGTGTATATGGTCATGATTGTAATGCCCACCAAAATACCCTAGATAAATACACTAACTAACACACAAATAGAGATATATATATTTTTAAATGCAAAAACTAATGCAACATAAACAACCATCTACTCATATGCATTAACATCTACTAATAAGATAATCATTTAATCATCTTGACCAAAATCACTAGAGCACATATCGTAAGTGGAAATAAATATAAAACATCAATATCATTCCCTAGGATATCTCAACGCCATCACCTACTCTATCCATAAAGAATAACAACATGATCACTCCTATGACTCATTACATACTAACTCTATCATTATTAAATTCCTCTGAAGCAATACATGTGATCATTTACTATCCTTGGCATGAACACATCCATTTACTATGCATACATCAACCATCCCATTAGGTTCATTTTAAAGCACCGATACCAAATGTTCCTAACCCCCATTCATTTCTAACATCATAATAATCTAGAAATATCATCATGCACATAAAATTATAATTTCAAGTGCAAATATAATATGTCTATCACCAATAAAGAAGCATCCAAATCATAACTAAATCCATAAAAATCGAGTCAAAGCATCACAAAATAGTCTAAGCTATGCCAATATAGTCTATCAATGCACAAAAAGGAAAGATGAGTCAAGGAGGGGCACTACAATGATACTAGAAAGTGCATGAAGCTTAAGAATTACATTTAGGACCCTATTGATAAAGGGTGGCATTGAAGTTGCAATTTCTAAAACTAACAACTCCAATGATAAGCTTAAAATGTATCAAGACCATTTCCTAAACATGGTAAAGATAAAGGCTCATTATCTCATTTCATTCCTTATGACTACACCAATACTATCACATGATTTGACTCCCTTGTAGGATACATTAAGCCCACAGAGAACTATGTCAATACCATAACTATTCAAGGAGCCAATTCTACACCTCCACCACGTAGAGGAAGGATAACCATTTAGGGCATTCATCCTCCTTTGTAATCCAATGTCCTAACCCAAGCAAAGGTAGTCATCCAAGGTGCCTCACCTTCAGATCCACACCCTTTAAGAAATTACAATGTAACCACCTAAAGAGGGAAGGGCAACTATCCAAGGAGCTCCTCCTCCCCCATCTCCTTTGTCTACACCATCCACCACTTGCTACAATATCCTTGATCACCTTGCTAATATGCCTGCATAAATATCCATTCTTGAGCTCCTCAATGCTTCTCAATTTCAGGCCCTAATAGATAACCTCTCCTCACAACATCACCTAGTCTCTACTTATAAAGATGCTCCATCTGATGACCCCTTGCATAACAAACCCCTCCACATTGAAGCTATTGTACATAAGGACAAAATAAAAAGTTTCCTTATAGATGGTGGATCCGATTTAAATCTATGTATAGACAGGTTGATTAAATAGTTAGGATTTTCTGAAGACCTTGTTGGTCCTAAAGAAAAATTACAATCAAGGAATACAATAATGCTAAGAGAGTTTCTAAAGGCACAATTACACTTCTACTCCAAGTCGGCCCAACAAAAGTTGAGACTACATGTCAAGTCTTGGACCTTGATCTCCCATACAAAGTTATTCTTGGTCATCCATGGATTCATTCCATCCAAGCCATCCCCTCCACCTATCATCAATGCTTGAAATTTCTATTCAATGACAGAAAAGTCATCATCCCTATTGATCCACAACCCTTTCAATATTGTAAGATACTAGAGGGGAAGTAAATTCACCATTGCTCACTTAATTCCTCTACTTTCACCTCACCCACCACTTCATCCAATGATGCATCTATCTCTAATCCTAACCCACCTGAGATTAAGGACAAGATTATTGACAAAGAATGTGGATAATATAGTCTACAAAATGAAATTTATGTGGGGCACCTTCCTACATCTCATAAATATTATGCTAGACCTAGAGAAATTGAACTCTCAAAGAAACCTACCATCAAGTGTAAGAAGACTACTTTCTAGTAATGGGGTCCCTTAGATGAATAAAATATGGAAATCGATGTCACCTTTTGGTTATATCAAGAAGTAGATGATGATCTTGTGGATATTATTAGAGAAAAATATCCCAAATTATTTACTATGGATGACAAAATGGGCAATAAAGGACATGGTCTTGGACCTAAAGAGTGATGTAGAATTGAGACAATTGTACCTATTTCATCCAAGCACAATAGAGGATTGGGTTACTCTCTAGTACCCAAGGTTACTATCACTGGTATTCAACATACCCTCCTTCTGATGTTGATGACTTCGACGAAGAGGAATTACATGAAGTGCCTTTTGAATACCTTGATGACTTATTATCTGAAACACACTTTATGATCATCACCCCATCCATCCTAAATGGCCTTCCTCTTGTCTACCCTGAATTAATAGATTGGGACCAAAAAGGACCACTGACTCTTGACATATGCGTAGATGACAAGGCTATCTTAGCACTATTAGAGATGCAGAGCTTGGAAGACCCCATTGAGGTTTATGGTATTCAACTACATGATAATGTGTACTTTGACAGTCAAGTCAACTCCCTTAGTTGTAAAAATGAAAATTAAAAGAAAAATCAAGTCTCCCCTGGTGAAAACCTCAATGAGGCACCGTCATACACATAAAAAGTAAAAAAAAAAGATGTATCCCAAAGTGAAAACCTAGAAAAGGCTCTAGAGGATGAGGGTGTTATACTTGAGTGAATATTGTCATTGTTGTCATTGATGTCAATCCAGTTATCTGGTTTGGTCTGGATGGTACACACACACATAGATGATATGTGCAGATGTTGTATACAATTTTGGTATTGCTTGAATATAGGTATATATGAGATATGATGCAACAAGGTGTAGATGATCTATTGGTCACTTCCGGAAGATCCTAATCTCCAGAATTTTTAGTTAAGCTTATTCTAGTATCAATTGTGTGTTCCAACATTAGTTGCATCAGTTATATCTTTTATATTTTATGGTCCAGTATCTATGGTATGTGTAGCATGTGTATTTTAGAGTTTGGAGTTGTTGTGCTTGGAGTTATTGTGTTTATGGGTTCATATCTATGGGTTCAGTTGACCCTTGTTCTATTCTGGTAATTAAGGAATATGCATCGATGAATAAATTGTGTAAAGGAAGCATGTAGAGATTTTGTGGAAGCCAACTTGGTTATCATGTTTGTGTTAAGGATTTATTGGATAACATGTTATTCTGAGCAACATATCACTTGTGCTTGGCCAACATATTATCCCGATGCATAAGATTTTTGGTATATTTAGAAGTGTATGTATGCATGGATGAGGGTGAGGTGTGGACAAGTAAGAAGTAGTGTGTGGAGTGAAAGTTGTGAATAATGAAGCAACTAGAGTAGAGTTAGAGTGTAGACAACATTACAATAATCCTTTACTAGATCTACTACAGATGTTTGGTTCAATAGACAATTTTGCAGTAATCCTTCACTAGATCTGCTGCTGTGGATAGCAGTACAAAGATATTTTACTGGATATGCTATAAGTTTTTATGTTGTGATTTGAGCTTAATTTGGAACCAATTTCACACAACTTTCTTCAGTTCATTTTTATCTAATGTAGTGAGCTTTTTGGCAGTGAGCCATTTTTGTAATTTGGCAGCGAGCCATTCAACAGTGAACCACTCTTTTTGTAAACACCATATAACTAGT
Source organism: Cryptomeria japonica (assembly GCF_030272615.1). Lineage (NCBI taxonomy): Eukaryota > Viridiplantae > Streptophyta > Pinopsida > Cupressales > Cupressaceae > Cryptomeria > Cryptomeria japonica. Next base: position 722,568,109 of record NC_081411.1, on the reverse strand, counting down.
TATATTATCTCGAGAGTTAACACTCTCTGTGTTTTTTCCCATTTGGATTTTCCATGTATAAAATTCAGTGTTCCATTTGTGGCTATGTTTTTCATGTTTATCTACATTTGCTATTTCATGTTGATGTGCTTAATTGATAAATTTGATATGTCAACAAAAGGTTAAGAAGTTGTGAGAAAGGTTTTTAGAATCTATGGGAATATTGATTCACCCCCCCTCTCAGTATTCCAGTCCTTTCAACCAATCCAACAATTGGTATCAGAGTTTGGTCCCTTGCTTGAAAGCTTAACCGTTTGAAGGAGATCCTTGTTGGTTGAATCATGGCACTATTGAGTATGATCGAAGAATTTTGGTTGGATGAGAAATTGCAAAAACTATTTGAAGATTTGGAAAGTGTTGAATCAGAGAATGAAGAATTGAAAGAGAACATGAAAGTAGCGAATGAATGTGTACAAAAGATGAGAGAGAAAATCTAGAAATTCAAATTGAGGCACAAGGAAGTTAAAAATCAGTTGAAGTAGGTGAATTAGGCAATTAAAGATTTGATGCAAAAAAAGAGGAGAAAGTCAAAGTAGAGGAAACCATGAGAGAATCATTCAAGTTGAAGATTGAAGAATGTGAGAATCTAGAACAAGAAGTAATGAAGTCGAAGGCAGAGAATAAGGTTCTTGATAACAGTAAGCTCTTGGAAGAATTGAACAACATGAAAAAAACTCATTTAGATGAGACTAAACTTGGATTTTAGCACGATGAATATTCAAATCAGAATGACAAAGACAAAAGCAAAGAGGTTAAGGAATAAGCTAAGAAGAAATCATAAGATGCAAGCAAGACCCAAAATCATAGTACTAATGCAAGAAGACTACGGATTTGTCAACCTAATGCACAAAGGTACCCATATTTTAATGATTATTATTTTCAATGCAATAAATTTGGTCATAAGGCTGCAAACTATAGAAGTATTCAGTGTTATAATTGCAAGAGGTTTGGTCATAATGCAAATTACTGTCAAAATCATAATCCGGTTGGAGCAAATAAGGTATAAAATAAATTTCATGGATATTGTCATACTTGTAATAGTTATGGTCATAAAGCTAATCAATGTAGATCTAGAACTCTTCCAGTGAATTTAGTGAAGAAGAACATCAGTTGTTACAAGTGCAAGTAATCCAGACATTATTCTAATCAGTGTGGAAATGGAAATATGGTGAAATCTACTGAGAAAAGTGTAATGAAGAATGATGGATAAAAAATAAAATGAAAATTTGGTTTGGAGAAAGAAGGAAGTGGATAATGGAAGAAAGCCTAGTATAACGGAATCTGATGCAAGCACCTCTTCCTTCGGTATTTGAGCATATTGGTTCGGCTCAGAGGGAGTTTATAAAGAAAAATATTTTGTTCCTCCCTGTCTGAGTGGATCATGTCATCGATTTGGCATGATTGTGGTAAAGAGGCTATCCGATAATCAGATCTTTGTGTTAACATCATCGACAAGACACTTTTTGGTGGCAAAACCCTTTAGGCAATTTTTGGCAAGACAAGTATTGATGTTTGGAGTCATTTTTCTTTATCATGTCATCAGTGTTTGAAAGTATTGTGAACAATAAAAGAGAAATAGAGTAAGTAATCATGAAAGGCAAGATGATCATTGGAGAATCGAGCAAGTTATATTTTCAGGCCATGGAAAGGGTATTTTTGGATGAATTCGACCTATAGAAGATTAAGAGTGTGGAAAAGAGTCTGAGTGATGCAATGTTGTAGAAAATCAAGGAGTTAGAGAATAAAGGATTGAATCTGTGGACAAAATTTTCATAGTTTGATGATGCATAAGTAATCATAGTGATCCTTAGTCTTGTGCAAAATGACAACATCGTGTTGGATAAACCCTATCCAATCACAAAGGATATTGTCTTGGTTATTACTGGTTTTTGCGACAATGGAGTCGTTTCAATTAAGAAGTTAATAAAAAATAAAGAGGTCAAAACCTTAACCAGTTGTAGCGTCCTAAAATTGTGACACTTGCAATTTCGACTGCATTTGGGTCTTCATGATGGCGGCGCAACGTTGAACCTGAATGGAGACCCCGAAACCTGTTTACGACACCAAAAACTGCATTTTTCTGCACCCTGGCCTGATCCCTCCTTGCACCCTACTGTCCCGGGAGGTGGGACCATGGCGCCTAGTGCCTAGTACCCTGGTCCCCCAGGACCATGGCGCCCAGCGCCCTGGTCCCTGGCCCTATTTTGGGCCCGGTCTCTTTTGGGCATCGGGTCTTTAAGTTTTCAATTTGGGAAATAATGTTTCCTGGTCGGCCTAAGGTCGGGAAAATCAGTCTATCAACCCTAAATTGACAAGTATATAAACTACTTTTCCTCTCCTAGAAAGGGAGGAAGGAAATAAGCAAGGGCAAGATGCGAAAGCGATATTCAAACATTCAAGCATTCAAGCATTCCTTCAAGAAATTGAGCATTCTAAGTCTCCATTCAAGGCTAGGTGTTGCATTCAAGACAAGGATTCAACCATTGAAGAGGAGATCACATACAACAATACAACATACTACATACATTACACCTTCGCATGTAAGAATACAAACATTCTTACAACAAGGTATCAGTACTTGTTTACATTACAAACATTTACATTTACAACATTCTCATTTCTTGGTTAATTCCAAAACTGGGGTTTGACCTAAAGGCAAACCCCTAATCCCTAACCCCCCAATCGTCCTCTCTTTTCTGTGTGTAGGTTGTAGGTACACGGCTGTAATTGAAGATCTAGAATCCTTGTGCAGAGATGAACAGATCCCCCTTCGTTTCACGGATTTTTCGGAGGACCGTGTGCACGCCGGGCGCCATCGTCCCGTCAACTTTCGCTCAAATTTGCAGAACAGCACCGTCTCGACATTTTACTACTAATTCCAGGTCCGCAGCTTCATCCCATATTATCTCTATCTTTGCAAAAATAATAGTTCAACTTGAAGATAATTTATCTTTTTCCTCTACTCTCCATCCTTGTCACTTAGAAAATTGAATGATTTACCCAATGAATGTAATTAAATCATCAACAAAATCATCAATCCTATTGTGAGGTATGTTGTATATGACATTTCCTACAAGATCTATTTCAAAAATAGGGAAGGTGCAACCTTGGCTATTGTAGTTCACTTGGCACATGTGCTTGTTATGGAAGACATAATGTTTGACTTGTGTGAATTATTAAGGGAACTATTGTTAGAAAACATTAAGATGTCAAAGGAGAATAATTACCCCTTCCAGTTTGGATCAAATTGTTAGCCTAGCTATGTACTATCTGTGATCTCTTCTGGGTAAAGAAAATGTGATATGGCAGTTTGGTGTTCTGGTTGCGAGGCAAATCTTTAGATATTTGAATGGTTTAGAAAAGAGAGAGGAGGCATGCAATGGTTATTTCAAATCTTTCCTAGATATGTGGAGTGTCAATTCGGTATCCCCTATTACCAACTTTGCTAAAGGAATTTCTTCCTTCGGTAAGAGGAAAAGGAGAGAGTCGGTTAGTGTCCTAAAATCTAAGAAGAAAAAAAAGGATTAGAAAGAAAAAGATGTAATAATCAAGGATCTGGAATCTCCTGTAGCTAAGGGAGAATTGGTTGTTGCAAAGCAGGAGGTACAAGAATCCGATGATGAATCCAATCTGCTGGAGATTGTTGGTAGAGTTGATGGAATCAAGAAAATTGGTAAGATGTGGCTGACTTCAGTTGAGTAAGATAGAACTGAAAATGTTTTGATGAATCATTTGGTGTGGAACAATGTCAGAATTGAGGATGTTGGCAATATGTTTGCAGAGTCCCTGTGTGAAATTGTTAAGGAGAAATTGTCTGAGAAATCTGTTGATACTGAGATTTCAGAAGAGAAAGGTGTTGATATGCAAAATTTATTGAAGGACTGTGATGATGTGAAGAGAACCCTATCTATGTGCATTAATGAGATGAGAGACTATATCAGCAGTGCTAGTGGAATCTATAAGTATTGTCTTTCATGGCTGACAGTTGTAGTAAAGCAAAAAGATAAGATTGATGCTGTTGAGATTGAATTACATTCATTGGGTAAATCATTCAATTTTCTAAGTGACAAGGATGGAGAGTAGAGGAAAAAGATAAATTATCTTCAAGTTGAACTATTATTTTTGCAAAGATAGAGATAATATTTTGTTAGCATTTTCTGGAAAGTAAAGAAATTGTTGAGGCAAAATTGGAGCATTTTTCAGCATTGCTTGACAATGCGGTTGAATATGAGAAAAATCCATCTTCTCCGAATAACTTTTCCCATGCTATTGATTTGTTGGTAGAATAAAGGAGTTTATTAGTTAGCATTAAATTGGCTATTCATTCTTGGGAAGTCCTTCTTCCAGAACTAAAAGATAAGTACAAGCTAATCTTTCCAAAGAAGAGCACTTGAGAGTTCATTTGTGTTGGCACACAATTTTGACATTTTTTTTTGCAGTTGAAAGTATAAATTTTCTTTCTTTCTTTTCTTTGTCATCAAAGGCACCCTTTGTCCTTGATGTCAAAGGGGGAGAAAGACAATTAGAGAAAGCTTTTGGAGTAAGGAGATATATGAGTTAGGGGGAGTTGTATGCATATATGTTTTTGAGATGTTTTGCCATCAATGACGAAGGGGGAGATTGTTAGACTTGTGTGAATATTGTCATTGTTGTCATTGATGTCCAACTAGTTATCTGATTTGGTCTGGGTGCTATATGAAGATGACACACACACACACACACATGTATGTATATATACATATATATACAAAGATATATATGTATGTATATATACATACATATACACAAATATATATGTATGTATATATATGTATATATACACACATATATATGTATATATGTACATATACACACATATACATACATATGTATATATGTATATATATACATAGATATGTATATGTATATATATGTATATGTACATATATACATGTGCATATGTATACACATATATATGTATATACATATATATATGTATATGTATATATATACATGTATATATGTATATACATATATATGTGTATACATATGTATATGTAGATATATACATGTATATATGTATATACATATATGTACATATGTACATATATACATATGTATGTGTGTACATATATACATATATATGTGTATACATATATGCATATATACATAGCTATGTATATATATACACATATATATGTATATACATATATGTATACACACACACACACACACATATATATATATATGTATATGTATATATATACATAGATGCAGATGATATGTGCATATGATGTATACATTTTTGGTATTACTGGAATATAGGTATATATGAGATATGATGTAACAAGACATAGATAATCTATTGGAGTCACTTCTAGAAGATCCTCATCTTCAGAATTTTGAGTTATGCTTATTCTAGTATAAGTTGTGTGTTCTGGCATCAATTATATCTTTTATGGTTTATGGTCTGGTATACATATATGTATATACATAGATGTAGATGATATGTGCATATGATGTATACATTTTTGGTATTACTGGAATATAGGTATATATGAGATATGATGCAACAAGACATAGATAATCTATTGGAGTCACTTCCAAAAGATCCTTATCTTCAGAATTCTGAGTTATGCTTATTCTAGTATTAGTTGTGTGTTCTGGCATCAGTTATATCTTTTATGGTTTATGGTCTGGTATATATGGAATGCATGGCTTGTGTATTTTGGAGTTACTGTGCTTGGAGTTTTGTGTTTATGGGTTCATATCTATGGGTCCAGTTGACCCCTGTCCTATTCTGGTAATTAAGGAATATGCATTGGTGAATAAATTGTGTAAAGGAAGCATGTAGAGATCTTGCGGAGGCCGAATTGGTTATCATGTTTGTGTTTAAGGCTTTATTGGATGACGTGTTATTTTGAGAAGCATATCACTTGTGCTTGGTTGACATATTATCTCGGTGTGTAAGATTTATGATATATATAGAAGTGTATGTATGCATGGATGAGGATAAGGTGTGGACAAGTAAGAACTAGTGTGTGGAGTGCAAGTTATGGACAACGAAGTAGTTGGAGCAGAGTTAGAGTGCAGACAACATTGTAGTAATCCTTTACCAGATCTGTTGTAGGTGTTTGGTTCAATAGATTAGTGTTGCAGTAATCCTTCATCGGATCTATTGTAGTTGATAGTAGTACAAAGATCTTTTACCAGATTTGTTGTACATTTTTGTGAGTTATTATTTGAACTTGATCTGGAACTGATTTCATGCACTTGGAGATGCAACTTTCTTCAATTTATTTTGGCAGTGAGCCACTCTTTTTGTAAACACCATATAACTAGTTATATTATCTTGAGAGTTAACACTCTTTGTGGTTTTTCCCATTTGGGTTTTGCAGATATAAAATCTGGTGTTCCATTTATGGCTGTGTTTTTCATATTTATTTTATATTTGTTATTTCATGTTGATGTGTTAATTGATAAATCTGATATATTAGCAAAAGGTTAAGAAGTTGTGAGAAAGTTTTTAGAATTTGTGGGAATACTGATTCATCCCCCCTCTTAGTATTTTGGTCCTTTCAACCAAGCCAATAGAGGGAACTGACTTGCCACTTATGGTACTTCTACTTGATAACTCATCTATTTTGATTGAGGAAACAAAGGAAATCAATCTTGGCACTACTGAAAATCCCCAAAACACATTCATTGCAAAATCTCTCAATGATCAAGAATGACACAATACCATAGCATTCCTTCAAGTTGCAAAGCACAACTTCACATGGTCCTATGTCGACATGCCAAGATTGGATCAAGATCTTGTAGTACACCACCTTGCAGTCTATTTAGATGCTAAGCCTATCAAGTAGAAGTTGAGAAAGATGCATGCCCAAATAGCCCTATTGGTCAAAGAAAAACTCAAGAAGATGTTAGATGTGGGATTCATTCCTCATATTGATTATCTAGAATGGATCTCTAATATAGTACCAGTTGGCAAGCCTATTGGAGGGATCCACATAAGTACTAACTTTAGTAATCTAAATGAGGCATACCATAAAGATGACTTTCCTCTACCCAATATTGATATGATAGTTGATCTTACAACCGGACATGAGATCCTCTCCTTAATGGATAAATTTCTAGGTTATAATCAAAACAAAATTGCAATTGAAGGTCAACACAAAATAGTTTTTCACTATTCCACGGGGAACCATTTTTTACCAAGTTATGCCTTTTGGATGAAAGAATTTTAGTGCAACCTATCAGAGAGCTATGGCAATAATATTCCATGATCTCTTACATAATGTCATGTAAGATTATGTAGATGATCTCCTTAGAAAGTCTAAGACAAGAGAAGACCACATTGTAGTGCTAACAAAGATCTTTGAATGCCTAGAGAAATACAAGCTCTGACTCAATCCCCAAAAAGTGTCTTTGGTGTTACTTTAGTAAAAATCCTTGGGTTTATTATGTCCCAAAGAGGCATAGAGGTAGATCCCACAAAAGTCAAGGTCATCATGGAAATTCTTCCTAAAAATCACAAATAGTTACACAGCCTATAAGGTAAGCTTCAATCTATTTGACATTTCATTTTACAACTCATCGACAAATGACATACATTTGCTCATCTACTTTGTAAACATACATAATTTCAATAGGATTATTTAAGCCAGAAGGCATTTGAAAAACTCAAGGATTACCTAGCCTCTCCACTATTACTCATGCCTCCTATTTCAGATATATCGCTCCTCTTGTACATATCAACAACAACAATAGCACCGGGGGAACTTCTAGCACAAGCAGATGACCATGGCAAAAAATGAGCTATATATTACATAAGCCACACCTTAGTGGGCTATGAGCTTAACTACACACCAATTGAACATGCCTATCTAGCTATGGTCTTTAACACTAAAAAACTTCAAAAACTACATGCTTAATTACAAAACAAATCTAATTGCTAAGATTGATCCCTTGAAATACTTGCTTCCAAAGTCAGCTCTCAAAGGTTGAATGGCTAAATGGGTCATGATACTAAGTGAATTTGACATTGAGTATATGGATATAAAATCTATAAAAGGACAAGTAATTGTAGATCAATCAAAAAAAGCACCCCTAATAGTTGATCATCCTCTCATCATAGGTTTCCCCAATGATGCTATCATGATAGTTACCTAAGCTACTCCATGACACTTATACTTCGATGGTTCTTGCACACAACGAGGATCCAAGGTGTGGATTTTGTTTTTTGCCCCACACAAATATTGTATACCTAAATCATACAAGTTGACATTTCCTTGCATCAATATTGTCTCCAAATATGAGGCCCTTATCACAAGAATTCACTTGGTTCTTGAATAGAAAATCACTAACCTATGTGTCTATGGCGACTCCCAGCTCATGATTCAACAAGTCAATGATGAATATCAAATAAAGGATGATAAGTTTCTCCCATACTACCTCATGGTTGAAGACCTCAAACAAAATTTTACTTCCATCAAGTTTGAAAAAATTCCCAGAGCAATTAACTGAGCTGCAGATGCTATGGAAATAATTAGATCCCTGCTACGAATTCTAGAGAATAGTACCAATTGTTAAATATTGGTTGAGCACCTCTTAGTGCTCGTATATGACATGCCAAAGCAAAAAATGGTCTACAAACTTGTTGGTCCTAAATCCCCTTGGTATCAAGACACATACACTTACCTCAAAAACAAAACCATCCCATCCTATCTCACCCAAACCCAGATATAAGCCTTCATTCATTGATCCACTCACTACACCATCCTTCGAGACATCTTATTTCGAAGGCACTTTGATAGAACCCTCTTACGATATTTAGACAAAGAAGAGACTGAACGAGCCCTATGTGAAGTACATGAAGGTATATGTGGAGCATACTCAAGTGGTCTCACTTTGTATAAGATTATCCTTAGAATGGGTTATTACTGGTCTACCACGAAACACGATACTTATTATTTTGTGAAGAAATGCATACCTCGCCAAAAGCATGGTGATAAATTCATGCACCGTAACAGGAAATGTAATCGTTTGTTACACCTTGGCCCTTGTCATAATGGGGGCTTGATCTCATTAGCAAAATCCATCCCACTTCCTCCAATAGTTATAAATTCATTATCACAGCCACCAAATACTTCAGTAAGTGGGTGGAAGCCATTCCACTCACCTATACTACTGACAAACATATAGCAAAGTTTAGCGTAAATTACCTCATCCATCACTATGCCATTCCATCAGCCATCATCACAGATAATGTAAGACCCTAAAAAATTAGTATTTAAAAAAATTATCTCAAAAATTTAGAATCTAATATTGCTTTTCCATGCCATACTACCTGCAAGGCAATGGTCAAGTTGAGGCTTCAAATAAAACCCTTATCAAAATCCTCAAAAAGGTAGTCAATGAAGTTGGTTGTGATTGGAACTCAAAACTTCACCCTACCCTTCGGGCCTACCGTACCAGTATTCATACATCCATAGGGGTCACTCCATATTCTCTTATCTGCTTTGAAGCAATCCCGCCTCTTGCGATTGAGCTCCCTTCACTACGGGTATCATTGAAAAACATTACAACTAAAGAGGAATACAAGTAGCTAGAATTCAAGAACTTGAATTACTAGATGTCTTAGTCACAACAAGAAATCAAAGACTTGAGAGTTTGAAGTTGGCAATCTCATTCTTATGGAAAATTAGAGAAATCCCTTGGATCAAGAAAAGAAAGACAAGTTTGAGCCTAATTGTTTGGGGCCTTATGTCATCACTGCTAAATATAGATTTGGAGCCTATCAGTTGGCTACACCTAAGGAGAACCATTGGATGAGCTCATGAATATCATCCATTTGAAGAAATTCTATGCCTAGCCTTCAAGGAATTCCAACTTTAAAAAATTTGAAAAAGTAAATAAAAAAATAAAAATAAAAAGAAAAAAAATAAAAAAATGTAAAAAAGAAAAATATTTTCATCCATTAGTGAAAACCACTTCATGGCGCTATGGGCATGTACCTTGGTGAAAACCTATTCTTAGGCACCCAAGTAATTAAGTCTAATCCACCATCTATTTTAATGGTTATCACATTCTTTCCCATCACTTCATCCCACTTCCATCCATTTCTCCCCATCCATGTCCATCCAACCATCACACCCTTCATCACAATTTCATAACATTATAGTCCTACCCATTTGTAAGACATTCTTCACCTTGGTTGAGCACTTTTATCACACACCACTTTGGTACCATAGCCACCTCTTTCTGAATGAGATGATGAGCTATTCTAACTGCCATGAATAAGGCTTCATCTTATCACACTGAGCTTATTCCCATCACATTGAGTATCCCATCCATCTAATCTTATCTTGACTTGCACATAGAGAAAACACCTACCCATAATGTGTTATCCAAATCCAAGCGGAAATCCTCCCACTAGCAAATACCCCAAGTCAGCTCATATGTTGCCTCCCATCAGTTGATCCACCCATCATACCCATCAAGATGCATCCTTCCCACGTGTGACAAACTATCCAAATCCATGTCCTATTTTTGGAAAGAGATGTTTGTAGGCCATATGCGTCATTTGCATGTATGATATTTTTGCTTTGATTTTAATTTGTATCCCAGGACTATACCTATTCATGTCTGCCTTAATCATCCTATATTTGATATGTCTTGGTTTGTGTATATTGGGGTAGAGTTTTTATGGTATGGTGTGTTTGATGGTTTCTCATGTGTGATCCAACAAGTCTAATAGTTGTTACTACTTATCAAGTTGCCATTAGTTTTATGTTCAAAGTTACTCTATATACTCTAGTTGGTTACTACTACCAAAATATTCAGTTGGTATGAACAGTCAAGTCGGTTATAGAAGAAAGTAGTCTCAGAGTGCAGTATACACTGAGTTGTCTACCGAGTATCATTCCATGTCTACTAAGCAGCAAAGATGACACACCGAGTTGATATACATCAAGTGAAACATGTTACTAGATTCATTGAACCTAGACATACATATGAAAACGTGTTACAAGATTGAGGCACATAGAACTGTTATCACATTGGAAATTGCACTGAAAGATTGTGTATGATTTTGAGGTCATCTAACCAATGAAATATTTTGCATGGTTACTCATTCGATAAAACATGTTTGTAAGATCGAAGCAATGAATGGATCACCGACATAAGAGATCTATTTATACAACATGGATTTAGATCAGATAAAAAACATGTAGCATGACAGAAAGGAAGATATAGAAATATACAAAGCAAGACATGTGAAAGCACTGAGTGTTATGACTGTTACAGAGACACAGAGGTCACTGAGAAGGATTTCAAAGAACAGTCAAAGAATAGAGTAAACAGAAGGGTTTACCGAGTTACTATATGGGTTACCGAGGTATGCTATAAGCAAGGTAATCTTATTTTGAGCACATAGAATTTGCTATAACATTCCAGATGTAAAGTTGCAGATATTTGTAATAATTTTATTGTAATATTTTGAAGTTGTAAGAGAAACCTTTAACAGGGTAAAAGACTCTAATCAAGTCTATAAATTATAAAGCCTCTAACTAGGTGCAACACTTAGATGAAGTGTTGTAAAATCCTTTAGCAAGGTAGATCTAACAGATCTTGTTACTCCTAATAGGGTAAGCTATCAGAAATAGCTAAACATGTAGCTCTAACCGAGCACCCTTTATTATTGCAGTAGTGAAGTTGTGGGTGCCATCCCCACCGCAGTTTTTCTCTCTAACCAAGAGTTTCTGCATAACCAAAATATATGTGTTATGGAGTGAATCATGTATGATTGTTATCTATTTGTTTTAGCTTTATATTATGTTACTGCACTATTTAGTTTATGCATAACAGTAAAGTTATTGTTGAAGAAAAGTTTTGGAGTACTGATTCACCCCTCCCCTCTCAGTACATTAGCTTTCCATATTGGGCCTAACAATTGGTATCAGAGCTTCAATCTTGGAAAAGGGTTTAACTCTCTATAGAAAAAGATCTTATTAATGGAAGGATATAAACAATCTCAAAGGATTGTGTATCTGCAAGAAGAGCTAGATCATGCTAATCAAGTGATTGCAGACATGCAAAGGCAAATGCAAAAATCTCTGAAAGTGAGAAGAAGATTACCTGATGATTTGTAGGACTCTCAAGAGTTAGTGGAACAAATTGAGACATCATCTGAGAATAGTGTATCTAAAGAGACTGAAGAAATGATTGGAGTATTGAAAGAAAAGAACAAAGCACTGGCTGATCGACTAAAAGCAATGAAAAGAGAACATGAACATTTCAGCACACATATGACTGAAAATCTTGATGCATTGAGGACAACCGAGGATAAAGTAAGAGATCTAGAAAGAGAGAAACAACAACTTGAAGTCTTAGTATCTGATAAGAATGATGAAATCACAAGGTTGACTAGAATTCAACAAAACCTATCAGATCAACTAGGCTATGCACATAATGAAGCAAATCTGAAAGATGATGAGAATCAAGCATTGAAACTTGAAGTATCAAGGTTGACATATGAACTTCAAACAAATAAGAAATCCAAAGAAACACTGAAGAAGAGTTATGAAGCATCAAAGATGTTGGATGAGCAACTGAATACAAGAAGACCCAACAAAGATGTAGGACTCGGTTACAAAGGAAAAGACTCTATCGAGAAGGGAATTCATACTACCAAGAGAGGAGAATCATCAAAGCAAGCTGGAAACAAGAAGAACATCAAAAGAAAGAAGCCTATTTGCAACTACTGTGGAAATCAAGGTCACACTGCCAACATGTGCCAAATTAGAAAAGGTAAGCAACTGAATGTCACTAAGTCCAATGGTTATTGTTATAATTGCAATAAATATGGTCACACATCTAATCAATATAGGACAAAGTCTGTTAACAATTATCAAAAGGCAAAATTCAAAGGGTTTTGTAAAAACTACAATAGATATGGACATAGTACCGAGAAGTGTTGGTTTAAGCAAAAGAACTATATGTGGTCTGGACATCAAGCAAATGCTAGAGGTTACCGAACTCACACAAATCCTTACCGATAGTATTCTGTAGTACCATGGGATTACAATACAAGGATATGGTGTGAATGTTGTGGAAGATATGGACATATAAGTGCCAACTACTTTATAAGGTTTGGAATGAACAACCAAAGATCATGGAGAAATCCTCGTATGGTATATTTTCATTGTCACAAAGTTGGACACTTAGCTGGAGATTGCAGAGATCAACCTAGAAAAGACACTGAGGAAATAAAAGAAAAATTAAAGATGATTTGGAAAAAGAAGGAAATTGTGTCAAATAAACAAAGCACCTTACCTACCGAGCTAGGTGCACCTATTCTAAATTAATCGGTAAAGGTATGAAGGGACTGCATTTTCTCAAGGTTAAATCTTAACAATTCCTATTCTATTATGTACTCAATTCAAAATCTGCATAATTAAGATGTATTAGTAAGTTTGAAATTCTATCAAAAGTTTGTTGGAGCACTTTACAGGAAACCTGTCAAGTCAGTGAACATAGGAAACCTGTCAAGTCGATGAATACAGGAAACCTGTCTAGTCGGTGAATGAAGGAAGTTTGGTTACTCGGTTAAAGCGGAAAAGGGAAAGAAAGTTAAGTGGAACCGAGTGCATTTAATGTTTTTGATCTAACCCGCATGGAGCCCGATAAGGTATATTGTGTACTTAAAAGCATTTTCGCGGTCATTTTTACTTACCAAGTTTTTGAGAGAGCAAAGCAAAGCGATTCAAAGGCAATCAAACCTCCTAAAAAGCAAATTCAAGGTATTTACATCAATCTCAATGCATTGTTAAGCTGGTTTACCGATCTTATCAAGTTGCTATTATCTGCTAAGTATAAAGCATCTGCCGTTTGAAATCCTGAAACCCTAAGGATCCTTTGTTAGCTTTTATCTGAAATCTAAAATGGCGCCTAAGATCCAAGATCCCATTGTTGTCAAGAATGTAGATAAGCCCTCACTAAAATACTCTTTGACTCCCAAAGTTTCTTCTGAACCAGATGACAAAATCGCATTTTCACTCATCCTGTATAGAGTGTTATTAGTTGAGGATGTGAGATTCTTCACCAAATGTCGTGTTGAAGAACTCGGTCATGTTGAGATCAGAGACACCTATGATGAGCTGTGTACTGATGGTAAATTAAATAGAAAGTATGAGCACATTAAGATCAAGGGATTAACTGAAGCCCTAACCTATCCCCGTGTGTTCAAACCCCAGTGGGTCAAGTTTGTTCTGAGCATAGTTCATGATGATTTCATGTGGCTAGAAGAGCAACCATTTAAGATTACCAAGGAAATAATTCATTTGATTACCGGTTACCCTATTTATGATCATGCCCGAGCCCAAAAGATGATATCACAGAAGGAATTGATTAGTTTAACTGGAGTGGAATCTGATTGTAGAGGACTGAAATTGAACAATGTAACTGATGAAGAACTAAAATTTGCCATTAGAGTAATAGGCTACTGTTTCTTCCAATCGGCAAGGGAAAAAAGTGTACCCTATGCAGCAGTAGACCTAGCATACAAAATTTTGAAAAAGGGAATGAAAATTGATCTATGTGAGGTATTGCTAAAGAACCTATTTGAGAATCTGAACACCATCAGGAAGCCGAAGAAGAACAACTCGGCTAATACACTAAAGTTTGGATCATTACTTGTATGCATGTTTTTCTATTTTGAAAAATTCTTTCCATCAGTCGGTAAAGTTGTTTGGGAACTACACTGACCAATCACCCATCAGATCAATGACTTCATCAAGAAGTTAGGTGATAATTTCAATGATATTATGGATGATTACTTCAGTAAATTTCAAGAGAAAATGCATAACAGGTACCGGATTCCACCCCAGCTAGTAGAGAAGTACAAAAATGACATATGCTTTGAAGTTGACACTGATTACTGTTATGTGAATGTTGTGGAACCAAGGACTCAATCTTTGTCACCGATGGGTTACAAGATTGACTTTGACATCACACAACAACAAATTGATGCATTTCTTACATTACTGAGGCATGCTACCGAGCTGAGGTATGGAACCTATGAGGAAGTGAAGGACAAGGTAAAGATGAGCATTGTAGTACCCAAAGCTACAAGAAAGGCAACAAAGATGATAAAGGCATTGTCAGAGAAATTTGGAGAAGACTCTTCCTCTACACCTGTCAAAGGCACCATTGCCATTATCGAGGAGGAATTTGAAGCCCAAGAGGCAGCTATAACACTGAGCACTAAATTGCCTAAGGGAAAAGTGTTGAAGAGAAAGAAATATGACACATCAAAGGCCTCACCAACTCCACCTCCAAAGTGACCTAACACTAGAGCATCTGCGGCTTCACCGAGTAAGAAAACAAAGAGTGTTACTGTTCCCAAGGTAACAAAGACCTACAAGAAATCTACTCGGAGACTCATTCTGGCAAAAGAGTCTAGTGATACTGAATCAGAGGATGCAAGCAAATTTCAGATTGTCAAAAGCAAGAAGGTAAATGTACATAGTGTTGAAAACTTCTGTGCTAATCTGAAAGAATATGGTGGATTTGGATGATTTAGATATGTTAAGTATGAAACCAGGTATAATGATGAAAAGAGACAAATTGAAGGAGCTGTCATCTGCACACTTCTAAAATTCCGGTTAGCTCCATTGGAACTATCTAAGTCACTTCCAAATGAACTATATTTACATATTGACAATAGGTGGAAGTATGCAATGGACTCGAAGAAACAGATCAGAGAAAGAAGTCTGTTACATCTCTTTCCTGACATGACAGTAGCTGAAATAAAGGAACATTTGAAAACCTACAACTCAAAGTTTCACATCAAACAAAGAGCCTTAAAACTGATGAATGGGCTGTATATTGAAGTAGAAAATGAGATAAAAGCACAGTGGCAGGAAATCTTTGAAATCAAGGATGTCGGAGAGAAAGCTACAGTTGAAATTATTGATGTCACCGAGCAAGATCCTAATCTTACTGAGCAAGACCCTGCTGACACCATTCAAATAGATGAAGATGTCATGGATACAGAGGCACCGGAACATGAAATGATAGAAGGCAATGCATATGCAAAACTTGTATCCAATGAATCAGTCTTGGAACAAGTTCAGCCTTATCCACCAGTCAAACAACCTGTCTCAACCGAACAAGAGAAGCAAATGGCGACTCAAAAGAAAAATAAATTACTTCAGAAGGTGAAAACACTCTTAATAGATATGTTACCTGAAGCTACAGTGTCAACAGATGCAACCATCCACATTCAACTGGATGAACTCCTAACAAAGATAGAGACATCTAGAGTAGTTGCATCGAAATATTTGAGCAAGCTAAAAGATAAGGAGCTCACTACAAAAATGATAGAAGAGGTACATAAAGCTATAGCTATTGGCAAAGTTAAACTTGTCAAATTTATTCCTGAGTTGACTCCTCAACTCAAGCGCATTCTTTATTTATTTCAGAAACTGTGTACATTTTCTTTATTCATTAAAGACATCAAAAATAAAACAACTCATGGCTCAACAATTGGACCTAAGAAATGAAGAACACAAGATCAGGATGGACATAATGACACTTCAAACATTATTCCTTCCTCATCTTTCATCCGTCCAAGAACAGATCAACCGAGCCACCTCCTTATCTACTACACAAGAGGGAAGCACTCTAGGTGGCTTAATCTCATTATTGGCTAATATTCAAGCACATAATTCTTTAATGGATAGTGTAAAGGATGCCCTCTCTGTCACTCTCACCGAAGCATGGACCAAGTACAAATCCATTTTTGACCAGTTGCCTCCACCAAATGGTTACTAAGTCTTGATGTTTGTCAAAAAGGGGGAGTGATAGAGTATTAAGGGAGTAATATAGTATTCAAAGTATAGTATCAAACAAAAGGAGTATAGTATATAGGGGGAGTATACCGAGCAGTGCAACAACATGCAAAATCAGAGTTTTGTACAGTATATTGATAAGGGGAGTATATCTGGATATATTATTTCATTGACTATTGTATATACTGTCAGTATAGTCAAATTTTGCAAGTATATATATTATTGAGTTATAACTTTGAAAGTAATTTTTGTCAAACATCTCAACTAATGTCAAAAGGGGAGATTGTTACTACTTATCAAGTTGCCATTAGTTTTATGTTCAAAGTTACTCTATATACTCTAGTTGGTTACTACTACCGAAATATTCAGTCGGTATGAACAGTCAAGTCGGTTACAGAAGAAAGTAGTCTCAGAGCGCAGTATACACCGAGCTGTCTACCGAGCAGCAAAGATGACACACTGAGTTGATATACACTGAGTGAAATGTGTTACCAGATTCATTGAACCTGGACATAATATGAAAACGTGTTACAAGATTGAGGCACATAGAACCGTTATCACATTGGAAATTGCACTTAAAGATTGTGTATGATTTTGAGGTCATCTAACCAATGAAATATTTTGCATGGTTTTTCATTTGATAAAACATGTTTGTAAGATTGTAGCAATGAATGGATCACCGACATAAGAGATCTATTGATACAACATGGATTTAGATCAGATAAAAAACATGTAGCATGATAGAAAGGAAGATATAGAAATATACAAAGCAAGACATGTGAAAGCACTAAATGTTATGACTGTTACAGAGACACAGAGGTCACCGAGAAGGATTTCAGAGAACAATCAAAGAATAGAGTAAACAAAAGAGTTTACCGAGTTACTATATGGGTTACCGAGGTATGCTATAAGCAAGGTAATCTTATTCTAAGCACATAGAATCTGCTACAACATTCCAGATGTAAATTTGCAGATATTTGTAATAATTTTATTGTAATATTTTGAAGTTGTAAGAGAAACCTTTAACAGGATAAAAGACTCTAATCAAGTCTATAAATTGTAAAGCCTCTAACTAGGTGCAACACTTAGATGAAGTGTTGTAAAATCCTTTAGCAAGGTAGATCTAACAGATCTTGTTACTCCTAACAGGGTAAGCTATCAGAAATAGCTAAACATGTAGCTCTAACCAAGCATGCTTTATTATTGCAGTAGTGAAGTTGTGGGTGCCATCCCCACCGCAATTTTTCTCTCTAACCAAGAGTTTCTGCGTAACCAAAATATATGTGTTATGGAGTGAATCATGTATGATTGTTATCTATTTGTTTTAGCTTTATATTATGTTACTGCACTATTTAGTTTATGCATAATAGTAAAGTTATTGTTGAAGAAAAGTTTTGGAGTACTGATTCACCCCTCCCCTCTCAGTACATTAGCTTTCCATATTGGGCCTAACAATAGTAACTTTGAATATGAAGGTATAAATATGATGAACACCCTTTGCATATACCAATCAAGTCCCCATAAAGGATTTGTGTGCACAAGGATTCCATCACACTCTCATACCCCATATGTTCCATCATGGTTATTTGTAAACTTGCATGTATTGGGATAACCTATTGTTTGAGAGTCTAGTCCATGCATCAGATATTCATAATATCCTGACTCTTATAGTCAGTGATGTCGATAATATGTTGTAATATAAAACCTAGGAATGCTCTCCACATAATACACAACAATAACCCATTTCCCCCACTCATCAAACCCCATATTCCCGAGTCTCCAATTTATTCACCCCCCCTCGCGTCTTTCATTTGCCTATTTTATTATACTATGGCTGACACAAAAAATAAACACTTCATTTCCATTTTCACCTCACCTAACATTCATTTTCAAATTGCATTCATTTTTTCATCTTTCATTACATTATTAAAATTACACTCAATTATCATATTAGATTGCATTTGTTTTCCCATTAGATTGCATTCATTTTTTTATACTAGATTACATCTTAGATTGCATTTATTTTTCCATTAGATTACATTCCTTTTTGTCATTAGCTTACATTCCTTTTTGTCATTAGCTTACATTCCTTTTTTATCATTCATTGTATTGTTTAGCTTGCATCCATTTTTATCTTTTATTACATTCATTCAATTTGATTTAGATTATATGCATTACATTGTTAAGATTAAGTTCACTTCATCTTAGGATTCATTACAGCTCATTGCATTTTAGACATTTATTCATTTGCATTTTAGGACTCATTCATTTGCATTGTTTCATACTCATTTTGGTTAAGTGCATTACATTCTTACAAATTTCATCTCATCCATATTGCAATAAATCATATGCATCTCATACCCATGTCATACACATCACAATACATCATAAGAATCTCATCACCCTCACATATAGATACATATATCTGACATAGTAACATATCATAGCTAATTATACACATATCCATCGTAGTAAGATCATCATGCATACATCATCATAGATACAGATAAAATTACATGCATACATGGTCCACCTACATCACAAACATGATAGGTCCATCTTGCCTATCAAAACAATGTTAGCATCATACACATCATATAAGCATAAATATCCATCCATCCATCCTACATCACACACATGTTAGGAACATCATAATCTTCACCATAAAATCATCATCCATGTCCATCATATAGTCCATCATAAATGTCCATCTATATACATAAAAAAATCAATGAACTGCCTATATATATATATGTATGTATAAATATACACATGTATATACATGTATATATATATATATATATATATATATAATATATGTATATATTATACATACATACATACATACTCACACACACACACATAGACACACACACACACACACATATCTGTGTGTGTGTGTGTATGTATACATACATATATATATATGTGTATATGTGTGTATATATATGTATACATACATATATATATGTATGCATACAAATATATATACACATACATACATACATACATACATACATACTTATGTATGCATGTATATATGTGTATATATATGTATACATATATACATGTATATATATGTAAATATATACATGCATATATGTATACATGGATATATACATGTATACATATAAATATATACATGTATATATGTATACATATATATATACATGTATACATATATACATGTATATATACGTGTATATATGTACATACATATACATGTATACACCTCGTGTTCGTCGGAATTCAAACTTGTTGAAATTTCATGTCGGCATCCCAATGAACATGAATTTTACTTGTTGATCGACATATGTTGGTTCGATGATTTTCACAGCTTCTTTATTTCTTCTTACTCATCGGGATAACATTAACCAATGACCTCTCTTCCTGTTGATCGATGTGAGTTATCCCTCTAGTCTCATCAGGCATCGGGATAGCTTAAAATGTGTTCAGGTGATGGGCATAATTTCCTTGATGTCTTTTCCCTTGGCATAGATCCTCCCGATACGTTATGTCTCCTCAACATAAGCTTTGACCCTTTATCACAGTAACCTTTGCCGATGCGTTTTACTTTTGCCAGTGTCTAGCAGGATAAGTCTTACCAATAGCATCATCGGCTATTGACAATATAAGATTCCTCCATTGCTACTAATGTGTGTTCCGCTGATGGACTTCATCGGTGTATTCTATCCCGATCACATGCTTCTACTTGTGTGTTACCATCGGGTTGACTTTTACCGATAGCGTAGATTTCATATTTAACGTCATAATTCCGACGAACACATGGTATTTTTAAAAAAAAAGTAACCACGTGCCATCATTATACCCGGGCTCAAGGTGCAAAGATTGAGAGGAAACAGGCACAATTGCTGCAGATAGATTCTCGACAACAACTGTACAAGAGGTTGGTCATTTCGTTCTTGTCATCAAGATTTTTTTGCAAGTTCCTTTGCTTTCCTTGCATTCTCTTATTTACTTTGTTTAATGGTATCGACTTTGGCAAAATATGGATCCTCAATCTCCTTAACCTCTCCATTCTGTGACTGCCAGTTATAAAGACAAGTTGTTGGACATACCAATCTCCCTAGTTATGATTCACTATCTTTTTGTCATCAAAATATTTAGGTCTTAAAAATATTAATATCATCTGAGATTGATCCATCACAAGGAAATCCATACATCCGATAAATTGGCTTTACTATCCATTCCTTAAATTTGATATAATTTGATCTTGTGTAACGAGAATCACAAACAGAAGTCCATAATTGAACAAGTTGCTCCTCTCCTTGGCTATTTATGACATTAAGCCTCAATTCCTCGAGCCACATACCCCTAAAACATCCATAGAATAAGATTAAATGCATCAATAATGAGTAAAACTTAAAATTAGGGTAATTATTAGGGCACAATTACTACAGATAAATGCTCGGCAACAACTATACAAGAGGTTGATCCTTTCATTCTTGTCATCAAGGTTTTTTTGCAAGTTCCTTTGCTTTCCTTGCATTCTCTTATTCACTTTGTTTAATGGTATCTGCTTTGGAAAAATATGGATCCTCAAGCTCCTTAACCTCTCCATTCTATGGCTGCCAGTTATAAAGACAAGTCGCTTCATAGCTTATAGAGGGGTGAACAATTCTTTGCGACTGTAAACCCTTCCAGCCCTCAAAATAGCCCTTTGTATGAAAGCAAATTTTATACGATTATTTAGGACTCTACGGGTAGTTTCTTGTACATTTTTCCCCACTGAAAGGGTCTCTTTATTTTCTTTAGTTAGTAGATAAAATTCCTCATCCTGGGATGGCTCTTTATATGGTGTTCGCCAATCCTTAAATCCATGTACCAATTCAATCTTTATGTCAGCAAGAGTTTCTCGCTTTTTATTGGATGTTCGTTGTTCCACACTTCTAGCATATTCATTAATATCATGGGCCTTTAATACATGGGGATATTTTTTGACATGTTCAACTACCATTGCTTGTGTTTCCTCATCCATATCATCTATATGATATCCTGCATCTTCATAGTATACATCCTCAACCATTTTTTTGGCTAGTTCATATGACTCTGGGTGAATTATAGTATCATCCAATGGATCCATAACATGGTTCCCAGAAGCTGCTTGCCTGGTCCCTCTAACCCTTAAAAAACTAGCAACATTTATAAAGACAAGTCACTTCATATCTTCTAGAGGGATCAATAATTCTTTGCGACTGTAAACCCTTCCACCCCTCAAAATAGCCCTTTGTATGGAAGCAATTTTTATACGATTATTTAGGACTCTACGGGCAATTGCTTGTACAATTTTCCCCATTGAAAGGGTCTCTTCATTTTCTCTAGTTAGCAGATAAAATTCCTCATCCTGGGATGTCTCTTTATATGGTGTTCGTCAATCCTTAAATCCATGTACCAATTTAATCTTTATGTTAGCAAGAGTTTCCCACTTTTTATTGGATGTCTGTTGTTCCACACTTCTAGCATATTCATCAATATCAAGGGCCTTTAACACATGGGGATTTTTTTGACATGTCTAACTGCCATTTCTTGTGTTTCCTCATCCATATCATCTATATGATATCCTGCATATTCACAGTATACATCCTCAAACATTTTTTTGGCTAGTTCATATGACTCTAGATGAATTATAGTATCATCTAATGGATCCATAACATGGTTCCCATAAGTTGCTTGCCCGGTCCCTCTAACCCTTAAAAAACCAACAACATTTATAAAGACATGTCGCTTCATAGCTTCTAGAGGGGTCAACAATTCTCTATGACTGTAAACACTTCCTGCCCTCAAAATTGCCCTTTGTATGGAAGAAACTACTATAGGTCCAAGGCCAACTACAAATTGCAGAGGAGAAAACATCCATTCATGTGATGCTGCTAGGTTTATGTCAACACCAACTTGGTTGGTTACTGTAACCATTACGTATTCGACAACTTCATACTTGTCATCTGGACTAAGGAAATGTTCCAGTGAATGAAGCTTCAATGATAATATCTCTTTTCCAGGACCACATAATGTTGCAACCATGGCCAATGGATTCATAAGATACCGACCAAGAGCCACAACACACCTCACAATCCCATAAATATTTCTCTACATATTGAATTAATCATCATAAAACACAAGGTGAAACGAGTCCTAATGGATATTGGTTCTATCATGCATAATTGTTTTGAGTTGGAGGCTTGAAATATGAATAATTTATCTCATTTTATTTGTTAGTTGCATATTTTGTTATGGTTTAATAGAAATTTGGGTATTGTATAGAACTTTAAAAGAAATTAGAATCTAATCAAACACTATATTTCATTTGATGTTATCAAGAATTTTGACTAGTTTTCTTCATAATGTGTATCTTGTATAGTTTATCTTAATATTGTCTTTCTTGTATCCTATAGTAGTTTTGGAAGAATTATCATAACTTTCATTTGAACCATTGGATCTTTCTATGAATTGGAGGATAAGTCTGTAAAAATGATATCAAGAGACTGACTAGAGTGATTGTCTTCATTAAAAGGTAAGGGCAACCTTTGTCATGTTTGTCTTCCTCAAAGTATGGTTGGTGTCTATTAAGTTGATGTCTTGTAAGGGTGTTTTGAAGATTGAGAAGATAATTTTGATGGGTATTAATCCCATTCTTGTCAAGTATGCCTAATTGGAATTGAATGTTTCCAAGGTTTATGTGCATTAGAGGGCAAATAATTCCTAAGATTGTCACTTCAATTAAATAATTACAGAAAATTTTGAATTGCTTGCTTTTAAATGGATGCTTTAAATAAAAGGTTACTTTATTATAAGTATGATTTCTTAATTGAGATTAATTTGAAAACACCTAATTAAATTATCTTCAAACAATAGTAGATCGGTGCCTTCACCCTTGACATAATGTTGTAGTTAGTCTTACTGAATTTAACTTGCTCTGAAAGATCAATAAGACAGTGAAGCTTGACATCCAATCATTCAAACTGATAATCAAACTGAAACTTAACCCAAACTATAATAACATAAGATAACACATTGAAACAATCTAAATGAATAGATTTATCACAAGGAACTAATCAAACAATCAAAAAGATAAATACCATCAGAGATTAAAAACACTTGATCTTTGTATTGAAATAAACATAAGATAATCAACTGATTACATATAGCACAATGTCTTTTCACTAGTTTGGCATTTCCAGAATATAACCCTAAAGATAGTCTTATTAAACTTGCTCTTTAAAACAAAACCATCACTTCAAAGGCATCTACATGAATTATTCAAACTGAAACCTAAATCAAATTATAATAACATGAGATAGCATATTGAAACAATCTAATTGAATAGATTTATCACAGGGAAGTAATCAAATAATTGAAAAGATAGATACCATCAGAGATGCAGAACATGTGATTGATGAATAATGATGAACTACTAATGTCCTAACCGGTATTGAGAGGGGGGGACAAAAAAATTGCTTCAACACTTTGTCATATCAAAACACAACTGACCGGTTGTCTTCACCACTGAACTTAACCATAACTATACCGGTTAAACAAAAATACTTCAGACAACATTCAATAGATCTCAAACCTTTATAACTACTTCACTGATATAGTAATGCATGAGTTGTACCAATAATACCACGACCATTTAACAATGCATGCATATCTAACTTAATCAAAACTACACAATCATCACATGAAAATCTCAGAACCCATAACACATAGATTTCTCACGTGGAAACCCAAATGGGAAAAACCACGGTGGGAATGAATACCCACAAGCTATTTATGAACTCTTTTGAAGTTCGCTCTATTAGGAGCCTAGTCCAGTTAAAGATTTTATAATAAAGGTCCTGTTAGGAACCGATCCTATTAGAGATCACCCAGTTAAGGGATGACTATATACCTTGTTAAAGGTTGAAACCCTGTTAGGAGTTACCTTGCTAGATGATTTAAATAACTCAATAACCTTGAGCCACCTAGTTAGAGGATTTACAACAAAACCTATTAAAGCTACCCGATCAAGGGATTTACCTCCTATTGAAATGGTTAGAAGTTAACAGGTAAAACACCGATTTGATAACAACACTTCTTGCTAAGGCAGATCCTTTTCAGTTCCTCTCTTCTACAATCACACTCTCTAGATTCCTCACTCTAGTTCAGCAAGTATCAAATCTCCAACATGCAGACACAAATACAACTTATTCCAACACCTGCAATAACAAAACTCATTGACCTTATAGACAACAATTAGGTCGGTAGCATAAACCCTAAACCCTAAATATTTCAAGTTTACACTTACAAGTGGTCCAGTCCTGACTGTCCAAACACATTACATAGAATGAAATGATCTAAAATAGATCTCAAGACATTCTGCATCATCCAATCTTCACCGCATCTGAAAATCAATAACCCATCAGGCGCTCTTCACACACCGCTAAGAAAAATGCTCATTCCCAAGGTAGGCATTTAATGCATTCAATCTTCACACGCAAGAGCCACAAAGAAATCCTTCATGTGCACACAATTGACGTGGTATCTTGATCCTTATACTTATTCCTTAACTAACTAGTCACAAAACATCATTGGTTGCATCGCACAAGCCAAACCGATAACCCTAGAGCTGAACCGAGACTACCAACTGATAGTCACACTTAGTGAGCCTCGACACCGGTCCACTCCATCCTGGTTGACCATAACTGCTTTTGATCTTCATACCAGTTCATACCGGTTCACCTGCTTGAGCACTTATTGACATCAATGACAACATACATTATCACCTCTTCATCATATGCCAACTGTGATCTTTATATTGAAATAAGCATAAGATTATCAACTGGCTTCAGTACAATGCAATGCCATTCACCAGTTTTGGCATTTCCAGAAAACAAACTTCAAAAGGACTTGCATAAAAGACGTCTTGAACAAGATGATCATGAATGTCTTCTCATCAAAAGGATCCCCTATAAATAGATGAGGATTCAGTTCCAAAATGAAATGGCACACCCTTTCATTTGGAATTAAACTAACTAAGACTTAAACTCCTAACTAAAAACTAAGTGACTAAAACTAACTTAACTACTAGACTTAAACTAATTTTGAAAATATTTTCCCACCGATAACATGGGTGGAGAGGAGCGGCAAGCAGAGCAGCGAGTGGGAAATTCAAATTTCAAACTTGGGGATGGTGGAATTCATGGGGATGGCAGTCTTTTTGCGGTTGGAGCTAGTAATCATGCTGGTCCCCATGCTTCTTAGGGTACTGAGGGGGACAAGGCGACAGTCAAATCGGTGGAAGATAAAGATTCCAAAATTGGGGACCCACATGATAGAGGTAAAGAAAAGAAATGGTCTTCTCATTTTGGAGTCAGGCCTCTGGTGAAATCTGGTCTTCCAGAAGTTAAAAATATCTCTGATCCAGCGATAGGGGTTTTTGCTATTTCTGTTCTGGATAAGCTAGTTGATTTCACTGTGTCTGGCTTAGCTATGACCTTGGTTGGAAGGTTTGCTAGTTTTATACCTAACATTGATGTTGTAAGGAACTTTATAAGGAGGAAATGGGTTCTCAAAGGTCAAGTGGATGTGGTGGCTTTGCCTAGGGTTTTTTTTCCTTTGCTTTTAATAATGAAGAAGATATGAATAAAGTGCTCTGTGAAGGGCCATGGATGTTCGACAAGTCAACCTTGGCTTTATAGAAATGGGCTCCTAACCTCCCTTTGGATGAGTCCTTTTTTGTGTCGGTGCCTATGTGGACGCGTCTCCCTAGCCTTCCATTGGAGTTCTGGAATGAGGAGGTCTTTAAATGGATCGCAGGATCATTTGGTGAACTTCTTTCAATCGACCCGATGATAGCAGCCAAATCAAGGTTGGTTTTTGCTTGTATTTGTGTTAATGTTAATCAAATGATGGATATGCCTCAATCTATTGAGTTTCTATCTAAATTGGGGAAACAGACCCAAGTGATTAAATATGAATCTCTCTCGTTTGTTTGTTTTCATTGTAAAAAGTTGGGTCATTGGGCGAAATCTTGCCTGCTTAAGAAGAGTAAGATTGGTAAAAATGATAGTAACTCGAAGTAGAAATGGAAAATGAAAGGGAAGAATGATGATCTATCTTCAAAGGTTCTCCCTACGAAGGAAGTGACCAAGATGGAAAACGAGGAAAAGAAGGGTGTGAATAGTAATAATGAAAAATCTGTTTATGCCTGTTCTAACAATCAAAAAGAAAGTAACAAGGAAGAAGATCAAAAATCTGAATCAGAGGATCAGAAAGTTGGTCCTATCATACAGGGTAAAGCTAATGAGAGCTCCTATGATGATGCTTCTGCTTCATCCAATAATAAAGAAAATGAGGAAGACTTTAATGAAGTGCAGGACTGTAATATTTCGGATATTGAGCCTTTGTTGTTATTAACCAATGGAAGTCCTAAGCAGACTGGAAATATGATCCTGAATTCTCAATGCAAAACTCCTCCTAAAAGTTTGGAAACGATGGTTCTTGAGGGAAATCTAAGGATTTTCAGTATTAAAGAAGGCAAGTCAAATAATGGAGGACCCAATGGAGGTATTTCAACTAGAAGAAAGAATAAGAAAGTGGAAGATGTTGGAAGTCATAGCAAAAAGCAAGGGAGACCTTCTCTAAAGAATCAGAGGGAACAGGAAAGTTGGAAGAACCGTGATGATGGAACATAGAGCTCCATTGAGTCAGCCTTATCCCCAGTTAAAGTATGAAGATAATCTCATGGAATATTAGAGGGTTGAATTCCCCCCATAAGCAGGATGTGTTGCATAATATTGTAAGAGATCATAAATCAGATGTAGTCCTTATTCAAGAAACTAAGATGTGTAAGGATAAAGTGGAAAGGATTAGAATATTCAAAAGTAATGGGGTAATTAGAACAAGTTCGAAGGGTGCCTTTGGAGGTACATCTATCTTTTGGAACCAAAATACTATTATAGGTAAGGAAATTGCTTCAAGGGTCAATAGGACCTCTGTCTTGCTTGAGCATATTAAGGATAACTTTGTCTAGGTTATCACTAATGTCTATGCACCTAATTCTAAAGCTGGAAGAACTAAATTTTGGAGGAGCTTGGATGAAGACAGACTAAGTTTTGCTGATAAAAGTTTGATGATCATGGGAGATTTCAATACACCTTTAAAAGAGGATGAAAATATGGGAGGCCTCCCTTTGCAGCTGGAGGGAAGACACGATCTTATGGATTTTATTAATGATCAAGCTTTGATGGATGTGGATCTCCAAGGGATTAATTACGCTTGGACCAATCGAAGAACTGGTTCTAATCTTGTTCAAGTCAGGTTGGATAGATCCCTGATTTCTCCTGATTGGCTTTCTAAGTATAATTGTTCTTTGGCGTCAATCATTAAGATTGGCTCTGATCATTACCCTATTTCTTTCACTGCCAATTTAACTTCTGCAAAGTGAAATTCTCCTTTTAGATTTGAAAAAACGTGGTTATCCCACCCATCTTTGGAAGTCTATGTTGCTGAATGGTAGAATTCAGAGATTGAGGGAACGACCTTAGTCAGAGTTGCCAAAAAGCTTAACATCATAAAAGCCAAAGTCAAAATCTGGAACAAAGAGACTTTTGGAGATATCTTTAAAAGTAAAGCTCAAATTAAGATTGATATAAAAGAAGTTGAAGATCAAATCCAAAAGGAAGGGCTTTCTGAGGATTTGAGAAATGTTGAAAATGGGTTGCTGTCTAAATACCATGAAATTATTTCTAATGAAGAAACTTTTTGGAGACAAATATCAAGAGCCTTGTATTTGAAGGAAGGTGACAAAAACACCTAGTTTTTCCACTTGATTTCTCTTAAGCATAGGGTGGCCAACAAGATTTATAGGTTATCCTGCAATAGGGGGTTTTTATCGGATGAAAATGAAATAAGAAAGGAAGTTATGGATTGTTTTAGCAATCTGTTGGGAGGGGTGGACATTCTGGATATCAAAAATAAGACCTTCTTGCTCAAGCAATCCCTCCCATTTTAAATGAGGATCATAACAAAAATCTCTCTCGGATCCTTTCGAATCAGAAAATCAAAAAGGCTGTGTTTTCCTTTCATGGAGATAAGTCTCCTGATCTAGATGGTTTCCCTATGTTCTTTTTCCAAAATTTTTGGCATATTGTGGAGATTGATATTTGTAATGGAGTTAAAGAATTCTTTGGTTCAAGGAGGCTTCTAAAAGAACTCAATGCCACCTTTATCATTCTTATTCCTAAGATCTCTGGAGTTGACTCTCTTAATAAGTTTAGACCTATCAATCTTTGTAATTCTATTTACAAGATTATATCTAAGGTTCTTACTTCTAGAATGCTGGATATTCTCCCCCGCATCATTTTGGCTCAGCAAAATGGTTTTGTCCATGGTAGACAAATTTTGAATTCTATCATTTCTGTTCATGAGAATATTCATTCTTTAACTACTGCTAAAAAATAAGGCTTTTTTCTTAAGCTAGACATGTCTAAGGCCTATGACATAGTGAATTGGAAATTCATTTTCAAAATTATGAAAGCTTTTGGGTTTGGGGAAAAGGTGATTCAACTTTGTTCTTAGTTGACTGGAACTTCTACCTCCACAATTATTATTAATGGATCCCCTTCTAGCTTCTTCAAAAGATCTAGAGGCCTAAGACAGGGGGATCCCATCTCTCCTATCTTGTTTACTATTTTGGCTGAAAGTTTGGGTAGATTTATTACGAGAAATGTGGAAGAAGGGAAACTCAAAGGACTTAAACCTTCATCTTCCAACATAACCTGTACTCATGAACAATTTGTTCATGATTCGATCACTATGGGAGAAGCTACCATTAGGGAAGTGAGAAACATGAAGAGTGTTATGGATTCCTATGAAACTGCTTCTGGTACAAAAATAAATTAGGATAAGAGTTCTTTGTTCTTCATCAATACCCCTATGGATAGACAAAGAAGGATAGAAAGAATCCTTGAATGCAAAATTGTTGAGTTTCCTTCAACATATTTGGGTCTCTCTCTATGCTTACAGCCTTCAGAGAATTTATGGATGAAGCTGGTTGACAGGTTCAATTCCAATTTGGCTAGATGGAAAGGAGCCCTCCTTAACCAAGCAGGTAAGGTGACATTGCTTAAAGCTACCCTTGAAAATTTGCCTATCTATGCCCTTAGTTTTTTCAAAATCCCCAGAAAGTTTGCGGAGGCAATTGAAAGAATTCAAAAAAAATTCTTATGGTAAGGAGTGGAAGATAAAAATAGAATCCCCCTTATTGCATGGAATAATATTTGTACTCCTAAGGCTTTTGGGGGTTTGGGATTAAGGAATATTATAACTATGAATAATGCCTTGTTAGCTAAACAAATTTGGAGAATGAAAGGGGAGGAAAGAGAATATAATTTAATTTGGAAAAATAAATACCTTTACATGCAACCATCTGAGGAAGAATTTATGCAAAATTATTTTTTTGTTGAAGGCTCTACAATTTGGAATGCAGTTCAAACGGCTAAAGCTTGGGTAGCAACTGGAAGAACGTGGAAATTGGGGAATGGGAGAATTATTAGATTCTGGGAGGACAGATGGCTCATGGATAAATTGCTAGAGGAAATTCCTATCCTTAAGGAGTGGAAAGACTGGTTCAAAAGTAGGTATGGAGTCTTTGTTAGAGACTACTGGAGAAATGGGAAGTGGATTGAGTTCAGCCAACTTTGTCCAGGATTAAAATTTCTAGAGATTTTGCTTTCTTCTAAAATTTTTATGGACAATGTTGAGGATTGTTTGATTTGGAGGGAAACTTCAGATGGGAAATATTCTATCTTCAGTGGTGTCTATCCACAAAAAAGTTCCAGACGAGATCCCTTTGTGGGCTAAAGTGTGGATAAAGAAGTTGACGCCCGAAATTAATATCTTCTTTTGATTTTTTATCCAAAATAATGTGCTAACTCTTGATAATCTCCATAAGCATGGATTTGTTTTTCCTAATAGGTGTTCTCTTTGTTGCAGGGAGGAGGAGTCTGCTTGTCATATCCTCTACCAGTGTATTTTCAGTCAAGAAATATGGAATATTATTTTTAGTAGGTGGAAGTTGAGTTGAGTTTTCCCGAACTCTCTAGAAGAGTTTTGGCAGCAATGGTATTGTCCTAGATCCAATTCTAAGAATGTTGAGCTTTGGAAACTTACTCTCCCTAATATCATATGAAACATCTAGAAGGAGCGCACCAACATGATTTTTAGGGATAAAAGTGCTAACCCTGAAGTGGTGGTGGATAAAATCTATAGAGAGATTTTTGAATGTTTAAATGGAATCGATCATGGTTTAGCTGCTAAAGAAGACTTTAATGAAAGATGGAACCTATCTAATAAGATAATCAGTATGGATAAGGGTAGGGATGGTCTTGTTTGGTGCTTTCCTTCTCAAGGATGGATTAAGGCCAACTTTGATGGGGATTCTAAGGGGAACTTGGGGAAAGCTGGTTATGGGGGCATTGTCAGAATTTTGCCGGAAGTTGCCTTGTGGCAGTTGCTGGCCCTTTGGGTAATCAAACTAGTCATTATGCTGAAGCCTCTGCGATTTTGAATACTTTGATTATAACAAAATATCTTAGTCATGATAATCTATGGTTGGAGGGAGACTCAACATTATTAAATGCTTTAAGGGAGAAATTGAGCCTTCGTGGACTATAGAAAATATTATTTTTAAAGCTAGAGAAATTATTGCTAGCATTAAATCTATTATCATTGAACATGCCTTCAGAGAAAAAAATGTGGCTATGGATGGGTTAGCAAACCTTGGCATAATTTTTGAAGCTCAACGTATATGGAATGGGGAGGTTAATATTGATTTTAATATTAAAGAACTCACCAGAAAGGATAGATTTATGGGGAAAGATGGATCACACGATTAATCATGAAAGTTTTAATGAGTAATCTTAAAATTTTTAGAAAGGTAATGATGACACATCAGAAGGGCAGAGTCCTAATCAAGAATATTAATTTTCTGCACACTTTGTGGGTATGCATTTTCAAAAAATCAAGTGTCATTTGGAAGAAAGCTCTAAAGTTGCAGAAGAAGAGAAATTGTAAAATGAAATCTAAAATGGGGGGGGCTCTAAGAAGAGAGGAACCTGATAATATTTCTAGATGGAAGGAGATGCCTAAGGTTTGGACAAAGCTGGAGAAAGGATTCATGATGAATTTCATGGAAAATCTGGTCGACTATGATAAAGGCAGAGTTAACCTAGCAGTCACCAAAGTTACTGAAAACTTGATAAATGGCTCCTTCAAAATTCATGGTGTTAGGTTTAAGCTGGATGCAGATCTCATTGCGACGGTCACAGGTATGCCCCATTTTGGTCTTAACTTCTTTAGAAACTTGAAAGTGTCTAATAATGCAGTTAAGCTTTTTCCGTGTAAAGAGAAGGAGAGAGCGAAAATAGGAAAAACTACGGGGGGTATTATGTGCTTCTAATATTAAGAAAATCTGGGGCTGTGTGCTTAATGCAATTATGGAATATATTACTGTGGAGGGTAATTTTACCAGGGTCCACACATACCATTTTGTGCTTTTAAATCATTTTAGACATGAGAAGAGAATCTCTCTACCCTATTACCTCTTTAGGTCTCTATCGCGGTCTTTGAATAAGAATAGCAAGAACTCTTCTATGCTTGTGCTTTATTGCGGCCTTATTTTGCTCATTTATGAGCATTGCAAGATTCTGGCTATCCAGGAAAACAAGATATTGTCGGTGTCACCAGGAAAATGAAAGAGAAAGATGGAGGAAGGTGCACCTAGCAAGGATGAGTTGACATAGAGCAAAAAGGGCAAAAAAGCCACTGTGGAGAAAATTCAAGAGGACAAGGGTAATCAAAAGGATACGAAGATTGATTTAGAGGATATTCGAAAATATGGAAGTGAGATGGAGACTGATGAGTCTGAAGGAGAGGAGAGATGGAAAGAAGAGGAAGTGAGGGAAGAGGAAGGAGGAGCTAAGGATGTTTCTGATCAGAATAGTCCTACCCACAGTGTGAGTATAGGTAATGTTAATAGCCAGCCAATGGAGGAGCAGGACAATAAGATTAGTGAGGAAAGGGAAATGGAAATTGAGTAGGAGAAGGACAAGGAAATTGAGAAGGAGAAGGACAAGAATAATTTGAGCAGGGATCAAGATAAAGATGGAGAGGGGATAATTCTAGATAAACTCAAAAACCAATCTGAGGCTCGAATGGGTTTTGACAGGTGGGTTTATGAAGGAATCAAGAATCTGGAAAAAATTGATAAGCAGCAGGAAGAGAAAGGGAAGAAAGCTAAAATGAACCAGGAGCAGTGGAATAAGGGTATGGAGGAAAAAGTGGAGAAGCTGGAAGCTTAGATTAGTAATATGGAGGAAGGAAAAACAATGATGAAAAACTTTCTGGTAATGATTTCGGATATCCTTACCTCTGTGACTAAGAATTTAGAGGAAATTACCAAGTTCCTTGATGGCTCCAACACCTCCAAACCTGTCATGGACCTAGATATTGATGAGGATTCTATTGAGGCAAGGATAGTGGAAAGTGCTCCTGGTGGTGCGACAAAAAGAACAAGGGTGAGCATGAAAAAAGCTTATGTGGCCTCTTCCAAGGATATCCCTAAGCTTAGGGATAATAATAAAGATTTGCAAGGGATTAGAAGAAATTTGGCTAATTCCCTAAAAAACATTAAGTAATTTGTATTCTGTCTTTTTTCTGTTATGGTTGGATGTTGCTAGTTTTGTTGGGCTTTTTTGCTGATTTTTGCCCAAAACTGTGCTGGTTTTTTGGCAGTTTGCCTTTTCATGTTTCTTAATGCTATTATCTTTTAAGGATATTTTGTAAAGGGTTTCAGGATCCCTTCAAAACCTACTTTTCCCATAATCAAAAACTTAACTACTAGACATATTACACAAAGCATTGAAGATAACATTTTGAAATATTTGAAAACAATTTCAATCCCCAAGTATCTCACCACATTTCTGAATATGCTCCAAGTACTTTTCTGATTTGTAGGTGTCTGCATCATGGACTAGGTCCTTGACAATGATCTCCCATGTGACGAATTGTTCCATCTATGTAATTGTTTCCTTCAAATCAATTTGATTTGATCAGGAAGCATTAAGGGCAACACTGAGTAGATTTTGGCATTCTGAAATCTAGTTGTCATTGTCCTTGATTTCTCCCCTCTGATCAGTTAGCACTGGGATACCATGCTGGACTATGTATTTACATTCATCATATTCAGTTTGTAACTCTGCATCAAATTTTTCATGTTTTGCAAGCAACCTTTTGATCTTCTTAATTTATTTAGCATTTGTCCCTTCCAAAGTCCTATCATGTAGTCTGGTTCCCAATCTGTTCTTTATTCTATTATGTGATATAGAATTGTCCATATTATTTTGAAAAAAAACCCAAAACTCTTCCAAATATCCTTTCATAATTTTAAATCTTTTATTCAATAGAATAGAGGCACTATCAACTCTTACATTCTATATTTGTTTAAGAATTCTCTGGTTTTCTTGTTGCAGCTCTTCACATTTATTTTTCCATTTTGAATTATCAGGGGAAAGTACCATTGGCACAAATTGTCCACTTCTTCTTATGGTTTCCTCATACAATCCTTTGTATTGATCTATTTCCCTTACTGTTCTAATTATTTGCACTCTGTTAAACTTTAAAATGCCGACTCCAATGTCTACTGAAACAATGGGATCAATTTTCCCAACTTTCAATTTCATCATATGGCCAAATACTTTATCCACATCAATAATTTTAGGCCTTTTATTCAGAGGATACAATGCCTATAGCAGTAAGGCTTCCTCATCTTTGTCAAATTTGGATCCAATAAACACATCATTTACTCCTTGAATTCCCAATTCGAAATCCTTGTTGTCAGAGTGTAATAGACTGTAAAAAATAAAAGATGCACTCAAATCCCATCCTAGAAACATAATTATTCCGGCTTCTGCAAGTAATTGCCTCCCTTTTTGGGGAGTCATTGTAATTGACTCTGCTTCTATATCCTCCTTTAACCTTTTCAACAACTCTGCCTCCTTTTCAGGTGTTATATGTGGGATAAAAGTCCCTCAAATTTTTGCCTTTGAAATTATAGAGAAAAGATTTAAAATCTTTATATTTCACAAATACATCATCCACTACAAAAGAAGAATGTTCTTCTAACCTTGAATCTGCAAGAATCTCCATCTTAGTCACAATTTGCTCATTTTCATTCGGTTCTTCTTCTTGTTCCTTTGCCCGATATCTAGAAATAGCTTCATCGTCATTTGGTTCACATTCTGACATCTCTTCTTCTGTCTCCATTTCCATCAACCTTTGTTTCTTTTATTCTATCTCTCTATTCAAATTATCAATTACCTCTTGTGCTTTTGCTTCTTCCATATTTATGAAGATGTCTTCTTCTTCCAAACTCAAGTGCAAATAACCTCCTAGATTTTGTCTTTTCTTACAGGAGTGGATGTACCCCTTTGAATCATAGTTTTTTCTTGCAATATGTTCAAATAAATTATACTCCTCCATTAACTTTCTATCAATTATTTCATATGCCTTTGTACAAACAATAGTGAAATATCCAAAACTAAGGGTTCCAAGCAAGAAAGCCTGCTTATGTCGATCTCCAAAGTGTTTAGCATTTGAGGCACTTAATTGTCTTATAATCTCCAAAATATGCTATTCTATTAGGAACAAATTTTGGTAACATGTATGGGCTTCCTTCAAATCCATGGATCCTAAAACAAGTAAAGTTCTAGTGCACGTACCAATCTCCCTAGTTATGATTCACAATTTGCCTATCATCAAAATATTTAGGCCTTAAAAATTCCTTAATCTCATTTGAAATTGATCTATCACAAGGAACTT
This sequence comes from Cryptomeria japonica, assembly GCF_030272615.1. Classification (NCBI taxonomy): domain Eukaryota; kingdom Viridiplantae; phylum Streptophyta; class Pinopsida; order Cupressales; family Cupressaceae; genus Cryptomeria; species Cryptomeria japonica. The sequence continues at coordinate 722,532,356 of NC_081411.1, read as the reverse complement.
CATACATCCTGTATAATGGTTTCGCTACCCACTCTTCAAATTTTATGTAGTTTGATCTCACATAATGAGAGTCCTAAATAGAAGTCCATAATTCAACCGATTGTTCCTCCCCTTCCCTATTTCTGGTATTAAGCACTAACTCCTTGGGCCACATACCCTTGAAACATCCATAAAATAATACTAAATGCATCAACAATGGATAAAACTTGAAATTAGGGATTTTGTTATCCCTAAGGTTTAGGAAACCCTCATGTAATTTTTCTACCAAATAAGAGGCGCAACCAAATGGTCTGGGCTCATACATTTGGCTATTTGAGGCTAAGACCAATGACCCAGTACTCATTAGATCAGGAACTTCAACTCCTCCTAATTGCCCACAAGACATATAAGTATATTGTAGGTAATGTCTGAATAACTCAATATTGAATGGTGGCTCATCTTGTTTTGTCAGTATACTTGCCTCCTTCTTATGGATAGCTAACTTCCACCCATTATATGTTGTATCCATTCTGAGGTATTCTTCTTCCAATTCTTTGAAAGACAAGGGTTTATTAGGTTTGGGATCTAGGTTAAATACTTCATTCAGTGTACCAACAGAAAACCTAATAAAGGCATCTCCATTGGGGGCCTGAATATACCTCCCCACAAAATTATAGTTTTTCACTAGGGTTTCTAGCAATTTCACACTTACAAACACATTTGGGACAATCAACTTACCCAAATTGGTCTTCCATGGGTTACATAGTGGAATTTCCTTATCTTTTCTTAGGTAGTGAAATAGGAAAAATTCGTATCTTCTCACTTTCGTCCACACATCTCCAACATTTTTTTTGTTTATCTTCCAATTGGTCCCTCCCCGACAAATTTTGTTTTGATCTTTTGGACTTAGTCTCGGTGCTTGCATTTGTTGTATCATATCTTGGTTTAGTCTTCAAATTGAGGCTTCCTCTTCTTTCTTAGATTTCTTATCCCTAGATTCAGATCTTTTTGTCGCTCTTTTCTTTCCCATGGAAATCGAGGACTCCATTTTGCAATCGCAATTTTTTGCTCTATTTCTTAGGAATTCAATTCTCTATTCTATCAATTGATTTGCTGTGTAAGAATTGTGTTAGGAATTCAATTCTCTATTCTATCAATTGATTTTCTATGTAAGAATTGTGTCGAGAAATCTTGATTATATTCCCAATACATCCGCATACAGCTTTGTAATGATGATCCTCTCATAAATCTACCTTGTGTGAACTATAAATAAATCTACCTGATGCAAGCATTTAATAAAAGCTCACTATTTTAGTTTTAAATTATGATACAACAATGGTTCATAGGTGTATGTCTCTCTGATGAAACTTCATCTTTGGTGCCATCAATAAAATCTATTTTCCTTTTAGAAACTTTATCTTTCCTGTCGAGGTAACATAAGCTGATGGCACTCCTTCTTTATTGGTATATCTCAACTCGATACTATCATCGGGCATCAGGGTAAATTCAAATGTGTCATGGTGACAAGCATAGTTTTCCCGATGATCTTTTCCTTTGGCATAACTTTTCTTGCTACATCATGTTCCATCGACATAATCTTTCCTGACGACGTTTTGACCAATCACTTCATTGGGCATCGGGGAGACTCAAAATGACACATCCCGACTCCTTTGGCTACATCGATGATCTTTCTTTGTTATAACCTTAACCGATGCACTTTTATCCTTGGTTGTGTTCATTGGGATAAGTCTTATAGATAGCCTCAATGACTTTTGGCAAGACAACATTTTTCCTTTGCCACCAGTGTATGTTTTCCTGATGACCATAATCGGTATATGTTTCCCCGATCTACCTGACTTCTTTGGCTCCTTGGCAATGATCGATACAACTTCCATTGATGCATCCGGATTTGGCTTATCATGCTTATACATCGATATATGATATCCTGACCATGCACTACTCATTTTGTCTAAGTATTTTCATCAGGATAACTTTGGCTGATAGTACACATTTCAATTATTTGCAACTTTTACTTCATCTTATGGATACAAATATTTATAATCTTCTTAATGGATTCAATATAAACTGAACAAAACCTCTAACACACATAGGAGTTTTGCTATTTATTGCCATGATCTCTGAGATTCTTTTTGAAATATAAACTTGGGTAAAATATATGTATCATGTAATGCTTATGATGCTCAATTGTTGGTGTTGATTATATATATATATTTTGTCTCATTCTGTCATCCTTGGTGGAAATAGGTAATTGACTGTAGACATCGTCAACCCTTTTGTTGAGGACCCTACACTTTCTAGATAAATGAAAGGTAAGGAAAAAAAATACAATGATTATGATGTCTGCATATTATTCATGTTGTCTACTATGTAATTTTTAGCATATGTATCATCTAATGTTTATCTAACATAAGATAAATGAATTACATATGCAAGAACCTAAACCCCTTTGATGAGGATCTTGCACAATGTCATGGAATGACAGGTATAAGTCAATACACCCTATAGAAACCATTTATTAATTGCTTGATTTCTCTTTAATAATAAGCCAGGTTTTAGCAACAATATTTTGTCAAAACTCTGATTTTTTTTTTCTCATCGAAACCACATGTTATAGCTCATTCCACCTTATCGGCCCTCCTATATGCAACAAATCTAATACAATTATCAACACTTGAGGCTCCAGTTGGGCTTACTCAAATTTTAATCTCAACATCAACTTTAGGACCGACTTCTTCATTTGATGGAGTGTAGGTACCACCAAATAGGTATTTGTCAGATCTGTCTTCATCGAGTGAGGGAAAATCAGGAAGAGGATACAAAAGTGAGACACGTAGTGCATCTAAATGAGGGAGATCAACTAGAGGTCAAAAGATTAGGAGAAAATTCAATAAACGCATGCAATTTTTTCTTGCTCAAGGGGGGTAATGTTCTTATGATGATGAGAGCATAGGCGACATTGATGTGCCCTTGAGGTACAAACATCTATAGAAACAATGGGTACCCAAGGAACTTCCTCCAATAAACACTAATTTTTTTGTTAATGAGAGGATATATCTCATAGCACAATCGTCATTACATGGTTTGGGCCTATTTTCCATGGACAACATAAAGGTGCGTTACAACAAAGTTGTTGTATTGATGGAGTATGCTGGACCTTGTTACAATTATTAAAATTGGATGCAGATTGTTCGATATAAAAAAAGTATATGTAGGTATGCACTCTTAGTGAATTATATACAATGGAAAGATAATGATCAAAGTAAAAGAGTGGCTATGTTAAGTGATGAAAGACCAAAAGAAACAAGGAATATTGTAGGTTTTATAAATAGTACATGACCTGGGTCAACTAATAAGCAACCCAATTGCATATTTGAGGCGCGTGAGGGAAATCATGTATTTGTATGTGCGATAAAATCAATAAGTGCAGGGGAAGAGATGCTAATCGATTACAATTTTGATCACATAGATACAAACAAAGTTACTATCATGGGGGTGGTACATACTATATACCATTTAAACCAACCTTTAATTAATGACTCCAATATACCTTTTTATTATTAAGTTTTTTTGCTAAGTCTATTGGTTTCATTTCGCTAATATTTTTTATATATTTAATCTTTGTCACATGACGACATTCATCTGACACATAGCACAAACAAGGATGTAGCTCCCAACCCTTCTACCTAGCAAGTAAACCTTGTTGGAGTTGAGAAAATACAACACCACAGGAGCCCAAATGATCTTTGTAAGCTGAAAAACCTGTTACAAGGAGAAGCAATGAAGCAAATCATAGAAGAAAGAAATACACATAAAATATGCTTAAAAAGAGAGAGCTCAATATTCACAAAATGTGTAATGCAATAATCCTTCTTCTTACAATGAAAAGAAAGAACTCAACCTTTAATAGGTCAAGAAACCCTAAAAGGGAAAATCTAGGTTTGCACATAATAGTTAATAAAAGAATTAATTATTATGCACCTAAAGTTAGCTTAAGTGTAAAAGAGATAAAGGGAACTTAAATAATTAAACAAATATTGTTTAATTAATCAAGTAAATACCTGAATACTCTAACACCCCCCCTTAAGCTAGACTTAGGGAGAAGCTAAAACCTAGAACAACTACTGAAAGCAAGAAAGATGGGTCTCGGCAACAAGGCCTGATCAGGTACCCAAATACAATAAAATCTCTATGAACTAGAGAAATAGAGAAAACCATGTGGGAAAAAAAAAACTACTCCAAAAAGAGATGGAAAAGAACACCACTGAAGCATGAAGAACCTGCAAACACTGTCAAAGAATAACTGCTGATCTAAAGAATCTCCACTAAAATAGAACATGACCAGGTAGAGAAGACTGCAATCTGTATGAGTGTCCTCAAATGACACTACTCGAATCAGAAGACAAACAAGGCAAACAATTGAAATCAAAGATACAGATGGCATGAAAACACCAAAGCCTGAAGGGCCGATCAATCAAACCGCGGAAGCATTAGAACCAATAGGACAAACCTCCCCATAATGCTAAAGACGGAGAGGGACATGAACACTGAAAAGAACAGCCAAGAAGAACTGCATGACGAAGAACCAGAAACATCAAAGGTGCTGAGAAAAGTACATGGTGTCGTGGAAGGAACACTCACTTGACACACATCATGAGGTGAATGTCATGGAAAGAACACTCACTGGAGAAAAGGAAGATGGCAAACAATAGACAAACATCAACCCCCTCATGACACTTTATAAGTAATGCATTTATAAGAAGGCACAAGATGTGCAAGATCCCAAGTAAACGATGCATGATGGCACTTTATCTCAATGTGTTTGCATATATACAATGCTACAATGCTAATAAGACTGGAAATGGAAAGAACAACAAAAACTGAGACATCCTACTCAAAGAAGAGATCCCAGGACTTGAAACAACTAAGATATCCACCAGAGTGCTGAAAAGAAAAAAACCGAATAAAATATGCATGGATCAGAATTTGGAAATAAAACTCAAATGGCTAGAAAGTACACAACACACATTTTCAAAAAATATAATTTTTTGAAAAACGGAGGTCGGGATCATCCTACGTCTCCTGGAGTGCAAAAAAGAGACCCCACTTTGACTGGAAAAAAACATAGTCAAACATCAAAATTGGAAAAAAATACCAACATGATGAGGTCTAGCTCGGAACCAGCTTTCTGACGCCTATTCATTTTCAAAAAAATGACTCCGTATGCCCAAGATATGACCAAAAAACCAAACCCTCATTCAAAACAAGAGGAAGGGGTAGTCTGGTGGCTAGGGCGGGTGGAGGTGGCCAGTTGGTTGCGCTCTGGTGGCAGTCGAGTGGAGCTCTGGTGGCCAGGTGGTGTTATAGCGGTGGCCGGGTAGTTTCTGGTGGCAAGAGACCAACAGACAGGGCCGAAGGCGATGAATTCTAGTGGCGGCGGGGCCAGCGGGTGCGATAGGTGGCAGGGTCTGGGCTGGGCGGCGATGGGGCCAGCAGGCGTTGCGGGTGGCGGCGGGGCTAGAGGGTCGACAGGCGCTGCGGGGAGCGGCAGGGTGATAGGGGCCGCTGGGGGCTAGAGATTGGGAGCCGGCAGGGGGCCGGAGACCAGCGATGGTGGGCCCGGTTTGATAGGGCCGGCGGGGGCCGGACTATCAGACTGGCGGTAGGGTACGAAATCCTATGCCCCCTCCAAAAATCATTTGATTTTTTTTTCTCCAAAAAACTTATGCCTTTTTCAACAATTTTTTTGATTTTTGATTTTTGTATTTTTTTTCAAAAAATAAAAAAATCGGCCTGCATGCCACAAAAAGGCATTTTTTTTTGAAATTTTTTCTCAAACTATGTGCGAGGGCCGTACGACCTTGATTTGGAGAAAAAATACTCCCAGAGGCTTAGGAACCAAAACAGGTCAAATTTTATATGACCATAGGGGTTTTTGGGCCTTCTGAGCATGATGGTGAGGTTCGTTTAGGCCCAAAGTGCTCAAAAAAAAAAACCTATCCCTAGGTGCATAAAAAAAACTTTTTGAAACCCCAAATCTGCTTCCAATGCAAAAATTCTCAAAACAAGAACAGGTAGCTGTAGATCTGAAGCTCTGATACCATGTTGTAGTTGAGAAAATACAACACCATAGGAGCCCAAATGATCTCTGCAAGCTGAAAAACTTGTTACAAGGAGAAGCAAGGAAGCAAATCACAGAAGAAAGAAATACACATAAAAAATGCTCAAAAAGAGAGAGCTCAATATTCACAAAATCTGTAATGTAATAATCCTTCTTCTTACAATGAAAAGAAATAACTCAACCTTTAATAGGTCAAGAAACCCTAAAAGGGAAAACCCAGGTTTGCACATAATAATTAATAAAATTTATTAATTATGCATCTAAAGTTAGCTTAAGTGTAAAAGAGATAAAGGGAACTTAAATAATTAAACAAATATTGTTTAATTAATCAAGTAAATACCTGAATACTCTAACAAACCTCATTGTAATTGTAAAAATTAGATAGAAGCAAAATGTTATATTATTATGTTCTTTTCTTAAGGATTTTTGAGTAATTTTGATAATGTTACTAATATTCTTGTCACAAACGGATGTTCGGGGAAAGGCACCTACATTACGTGATGACAATATAGCGGTGGACTCACTATTATGCAATGATGACATCGCATATTCCACAAACCCTGTCGCAATGATGAGAAAGATCCAAAAAAAGTTAATAGAGAAATTATTGCTTTGGCATAGCAAGTCCCTCAAACCGATGCAATAAAAGAGAGCTTGCAACAATTGATGCAGAGAGCACAAAACATGCAAGTAAGCAGTAATGAAATCTTTAATTATAACATAAGTTCAAAAATGATTTATATTTTATACTCTTTTATGTCAGGAACTAAAATATGTACATGTTGTTTTTACAAGAAATATTGCATCTTCATCAAGCAGGAGGCCATGATCAGGGTACTCCAGGTAGTTCAGGTGATGTCTAGTTCAGGTGATGTCCATGTTCCATACATTGAAACTACTGCTTTAAAAAATTGGTCCTAGTTCCTCATTGTGCTCTTGGTGCTCCTACACCACTGTGTTATTGCTCATATATTTAATGTTTTGTATATTTAATGTATTATTTTTCAGGTAATGTCCATGTTCCTGTGCAAACACCACCTCATCAGATCCCATCATCCCCACCTATATTGCTAACTACAATGTTGGCAACACACATCATGCAGACATCCAATAGTGCACATCATACTGACCCCAGAGTTGGTAGATCCCTCTTTTTCTCTCTCTTTTGTTATGTGTTTATTTCCCTTGAAGTGTTCTTTCTTGGGGGCATTTCATAGTGGATTCATTTTCTACAGCAAGACATGTACATGAGGATGCAGAGGCCACTAGTGGTGATACCATAACAATATTTCCTGGATCTTCCTGTATTGCTAGTATGGGAACATTGCCGGTCACATTTGTGGTGACCGAATATTTGCTTCCCATAAAGATAGAGAAGGTTCCAGGTACTTTAAAATTATTATGCTATATAGAGATTGTAATTTACTTATTGATCACTCGTTTTGGACTACTCATCCCATGATTTATTTGCAGGAAATGATATTTTTTATAAAAATCTTAATAAAATTACATCGGAGATCTTTGGGCTCACCATACGTAAACAGTGGAATGAGCAAGAAAAAAAGTTAAAATATGAGCTCATAAACCGTTTGGTTGGGTTGTTCGGAAATGATACATTCGAGAAAAGCAAGGTCCTTGACCAAGCTGGTAAACATCTAAAGTATGTGAGGGACCAGTTTAGGACACGATTAGAGAAGAACAAAAAGTATGAGCGTCCCCCATGATTCCAGAGAGGGAGTGGAAGGACCTGATTTTGGATGCAAAGGAGAGAGTTGAAAGGAAAAAAGAAAATACAACACCAGGCATAAGAAGGTATGTGATACTATTAAGAATATAATTATGTACTAATTACTCTTTATATTTATATAATTTAACATATTTCAAACTTTTCATAGACTGCTCGACACATCAAAGGCAACTAAGGCAAGACTAGAAAAGCACGGGCAACACAAACTCGATTTTGGTGGTTATATGAAAGTTGCCGCACAAATTGTAAGTATCAATAAATGAAATATCGCATCGAAATAATAAATTGCAAACAATTTTTTAATCATTAAATACTACAAGCAAAATTCATGATATTAAGCATAAAATGTAGGGCTCTGAATTCAATAGAGTGCCCACAGAAGATGACATGAAAATTGCCTTCTGGGAGGGCTATAGAGCCATGGATGAACATCTAAAAGGATTGAGTGGGCAAACATAAGAATATAGTGCATCCATCAATCATGTAAATAAGCTAAATGAAAATTATTTAAAATTGAATACTTGAGTAATAATCTATTCGATGTTAATTTCCAACATAATGTGACTATATTTGTTTTGAATAATCATGCAATCATAACAATGAACATGACATTAGAATGCAGCCTATATAGGGTGGAACACAACCTACACATGATGAAGGTCGTGGTGTGCATCCCAGTACTGGAGGTATTCATGTGCTAAACAATTTTTTTTTTAAGTAATGATTATTACAATTAAACATCTTTAATTGAAATCAGTATAGTAATTAATGTAACCTTTTTTATTTTTTATTTTAGAATATGTAGACCGCGGTGAGCAAGTTGAGCATGATCTAGGTAGACAACATCAGGAATGTGATGGGGCCCCACCAGGTAAATATGACCACTATTATTCTTATAAACAAATTTAATAGCAATTGGTGTATCGATTAATGTAACCTTTCGTGTTTCAACTCTAGAGGATTTAGAGGGTGTTTAGGATGTTGAGGATGAGCATGTAATACTTATTACAATTAAACATCTTCAATTGAAATTGGTGTAGTAATTAATGTAACCTTTTTTGTTTTTATTTTAGAGCATGTAGACCATGGTGAGAAAGTTGAGCATGATCCAGGTAGAAAACATCATGAACGTGATGGGGCCCCACCAAGTAAAGAGGACCAATGTTATTCCTTTAAACAAATTTAATTGCAATTGGTATTGATTAATGTAACCTTTCGTGTTTCAACTCTAGAGGATTTAGAGGGTTTTCAAGATGTTGAGGATGAAGCTAGACAAAATGATCAGGAAGATGATGTGGCCCCATCAGGTAAAGAGAACCCCTGTAATTTTCTTTTAATTAATGAAATACTTGTAATAATAATAATAAAACTCATGAATTTAACCCATTTATTTGTTATTGCAGCGGACCCCCCTTTGCATATGCGTCCTCATCGTGAGTACAAGACTAGGCATACATTAACTAGATCACGAGTAGAGGGTAGAAGAACTGAAGAGGGGACAAATGATGAAGACAATGATCGTCCACTTAGTCTTTACCTCCAAGCTTCAAAAAGAAAGAAAAAACAATGATTGTAATCTTATTATATGTTAACAATTGGATTTTATGTGTTAATGGATGTTAATGAATGATATGTGTTAATGAATGTTGATGAATGTTACTTGTTAATGAATGTTAATGAATGATATGTGTTAATGAATGTTGATAAATGTTACGTGTTAATGAATGTTATGCGTTAATGAATGTTACGTGATAATGAATGAATGTTATGTTTCATTAATGGATAAAAGAATGTTAGACGTTAATGGGGAATTTAGAGTGATATTAGGGGGGGGGGAGGGAGGGGCCAAATGAGCTTCCACCTTTGCATGGTTGGCCCTGTTAAGTAGAGAATATTAAACTATTCTTGAAACAAAGAGAAGCTCAATAAGGTAACACACTTTTCAATATTTCATTATGCTCCATTGTTAATCTTATTGATGCTAAGAATTGTTAGGCCCAATATGGAAAGCTAATGTACTGAGAGGGGAGGGATGAATCAGTACTCCAAAACTTTTCTTCAACAATAACTTTACTGTTATGCATAAACCGAATAGTGCAGTAACATAATATAAAGCTAAAACAAATAGATAACAATCATACATGATTCACTCCATAACACATATATTTTGGTTACGCAGAAACTCTTGGTTAGAGAGAAAAACTGCGGTGGGGATGTCACCCACAACTTCACTACTGCAACAATAAAGAGTGCTTGATTAGAGCTACATGTTTAGCTATTTCTGATAGCTTACCCTATTAGGAGTAATAAGATCTATTAGATCTACCTTGCTAAAGGATTTTACAACACTTAAACTAAATGCTACACCTGGTTAGAGGCTTTACAATTTATAGACTTGTTTAGAGTCTTTTACCCTGTTAAAGGTTTCTCTTACAACTTCAAAATATTACAATAAATCATTACAAATATCTGCAACTTTACATCTGGAATGTTATAGCAGATTCTATGTGCTAAGAATAGATTACCTTGCTTATAGCATACCTCGGTAACCCATATAGTAACTCAGTAAACCCTTCTCTTTACTCTGTTCTTCGACTGTTCTCTGAAAACCTTCTCGGTGACCTCTGTGTCTCTGTAACAGTCTTCTTACACTCATGCACACACCTTTTAATTCTTAACTCATGCTGTATAAATAGATCTCTTATGTCGGTGATCCATTCATTTCTTCAATCTTACAAACATGATTTATTGAATGAATAACCATGCAAAATATTTCATTGGTTATATGACCTCAAAATCATACACAATCTTTAAGTGCAATTTCCAATGTGATAACGGTTAGATGTTCCTCGATCTTGTAACACGTTTTCATATGTATGTCTAGGTTCAATGAATCTAGTAACACGTTTCACTCGGTGTGTAACAACTTGGTGTGTCATCTTTGCTGCTCGGTAGACATGAAATGATACTCGGTAGACAACTCGGTGTAAACTACGTTCTGAGACTACTTTCTTCAATAACTGACTAGACTGTGCATACCGACTAAATATCTCAATAGAGATACTAGAGTATATAGAATAACTTTGAACATAAAACTAATGGCAACTTGATAAGTAGTAACAATCCCCCCTTTTGACATTAGTTGAGATGTTTGACAAAAACTACTTTCAAAGTTATAACTCAATAATCTATATACTTGCAAAATTTGACTATACTGATAGTATATACAATAGTCAATGAAATAATATATCCAGATATACTCCCCTTATCGATATACTATACAAAACTCTAATTTTGCATGATCGATGATCAATGTTCTGTGTGCTGCTCGTGATCTTTGCTTACTGTCCTGTTCACTACTCTTGGATACTCTACTTGCTCTACTCGGTATACTCCCCCTATATACTATACTCCTTTTGTTTGATACTTTGAATACTACACTCCCCCAATACTGTATCACTCTCCTAATACTATATCATATCTCTCCCCCTTTTTGACAACATCAAAACTTAATTACCATTCGGGGGTGGTAACTGGTCAAAAATGGATTTGTACTTGGTCCGTGCTTCGGTGAGAGCGACAGAGAGGGCATTCTTTACACTGTCCATTAAAGAATTCTGTGCTTGAATATCAGCCAATAATGATATTAAGCCATCTAGAGTGCTTCCCTCTTGTCTAGTAGATAAGGAGGTGGCTCGGTTGATCTGTTCTTGGATGGATGAAAGATGAGGAAGGAATAATGTTGGCAGTGTCATTATGTCCATCCTGATCTTGTGTTCTTTATTTCTTAGGTCCAATTGTTGAGCCATAAGCTATTGTAACCTTGTATAGAAATTCTGAATTGAATTTGGCCCTGTGGTCAACTTGTTTGAGAGATTGGTGATCTCTTTCTCAATTGCCTCTATTTTATTCTTAATGTCTTTAATGAATAAAGAAAATGTGCAGAGTTTCTGAAATAATTAAAGAATGTGCTTGAGTTGAGGAGTCAACTCAACAATAAATTTGACAAGTTTAACTTTGCCAATAGCTATAGCTTTTTGTACCTCTTCTATCATTTTTGCAGTGAGCTCTTTGTCTTTTAGCTTGCTCAAATACTCCGATGCTTCTACTCCAGATGTCTCTATCTTTGTTAGGAGTTCATCCAGTTGAATGTAGATGGCTGCATCTGTTGATACTGTAGCTTCAGGTAGCATGTCTATTAAGAGTGCTTTCACCTTCTAAAGTACCTTATTTTTCTTTTGAATCGCCATTTGTTTCTCTTGTTTGGCCTTTGCTTTGCATAGTTCACCGAAATCAATGAGTGCTTGCCCCTTTAATTTTGATATATCTACATTGGGCAACACTATTGGTTTTGATAAATCAACTTTAAAACTATGCTTTTTCATCTTCTTTTCTTTACCTTTTACCAATGGAACTAAGACAATGGCTTGTGAGACTTGATGACCCTCGGTAGGTTGCTCGGTAGAGGCAACACTTTGGTTGGTTTCTTTAGCCTCTGTAGAGTCCTTCGGTGTCTCGGTACTTGGTGTCTCAGTTGCAACATTGTCAGTGCTAGAAGGTGCTTGAGATGTCTATTCTTGAGTAGTACCTTCACCTGTTGTATACTTGTGGCCTTCGGTGCCTTGCTCCGTGTCATGAGGGGTTTCGGTTGAGACAGGTTGCTTGACCAGTGGATAAGGCTGAACTTGTTCCAAGACTGATTCACTAGATACAAGTTTTGCATATGCATTGCCTTCTATCATTTCCTGTATCGGTGCCTCTGTATCCATGACATCTTTATCTATTTGAATGGTGTCAGTAGGGTCTTGCTCGATAACATCAGGATCTTGCTCAGTGACATCAACAATTTCAACTGTAGCTTGCTCATGGACATCCTTGATTTTAAAGATTTCCTACCACTTTGCTTTTGTTTCATTTTCCACTTCAATATACAGCCCATTCATCAGTCTTAAAGCTCTTTGTTTGACAAGAAACTTTGAGTTGTAGGTTGTCAGATGTTCATTTATTTCAGCTACGGACATGTCAGGAAAGAGATGAACTAAACTTCTTTCTCTGATCTATTTCTCCGAGTCCATTTCATTTTTCCACCTATTATCAATATGCAAATTAAGTTCATTTGAAAGTGACTTAGCTAGTTCCAATGGAGCTAACCAGAATTTTAGAAGTGTGCAGATGATAGCTTCTTCAATTTGTCTCTTCTCATCATTATTTTTGGTTTCATACTTAACATATCTAAATGATCCAAATCCTCCATATTCTTTCAGATTAGCACAAAAGTTTTCAACACTATGTACATTTACCTTCTTGCTTTTGACAATCTGAAATTTGCTTGCATCCTCTGATTCGGTATCACTAGACTCTTTTGCCAGAATGAGTCTCCGAGTAGATTTCTTGTAGGTCTTTGTTACCTTGGGAACAATAACACTCTTTGTTTTCTTACTCGGTGAAGCTGCAAATGCTCTACTGTTAGGTCGCTTTGGAGGTGGAGTTGGTGAGGCCTTTGATGTGTCCTATTTCTTTCTCTTCAACACTTTTCCCTTAGGCAATTCAGTGCTCAGTGTTATAGCTGCCTCTTGGGCTTCAGATTCCTCCTCGGTAATGGCAATGGTGCCTTTGATAGGTGTAGAGGAAGAGTCTTCTCCGAATTTCTCTGACAATGCCTTTATCATCTTTTTTGCCTTTCTTGTAGCTTTGGGTACTACAATGCTCATCTTTACCTTTTCCTTCACTTCCTCATAGGTTCCATACCTCAGCTCGGTAGCATGCCTCGGTAATGTAAGAAATGCATCAATTTGCCATTGTGTGATGTCAAAGTCAATCTCGTAACCCATCGGTGACAAATATTGAGTCCTTGGTTCCACAACATTCACATAATAGTAATCAGTGTCAACTTCAAAGCATATGTCATTTTTGTACTTCTCTACTAGCTGGGGTGGAATCCAGTACCTGTTATGCATTTTCTCTTGAAATTTACTGAAGTAATTATCCATAATATCATTGAAATTATAACCTAACTTCTTGATGAAGTCATTGATCTGATGGGTGATTGGTCGGTGTAGTTCCCAAACAACTTTACCGATTGATGGAAAGAATTTTTCAAAATAGAAAAACATGCATACAAGTAATGATCCAAACTTTAGTGTATTAGCCGAGTTGTTCTTCTTTGGCTTCCTGATGGTGTTCAGATTCTCAAATAGGTTCTTTAGCAATACCTCACATAGATCAATTTTTATTCCCTTTTTCACAATTTTGTATGCTAGGTCTACTGCTGCACATGGTACACTGTTTTCCCTTGCTGATTGGAAGAAATAGTAACCTATTACTCTTATGGCAAATTTTAGCTCTTCATCTATGACATTGTTCAATTTTAATCCTCTACAATCTGATTCCACTCTGGTTAAACTGATCAATTCCTTCTATGATATCATCTTTTGGGCTCGGGCATGATCATAAATAGGGTAACTAGTAATCAGATGAATGATTTCCTTAGTAATCTTAAATGGTTGCTCTTCTAGCCACATGAAATCATCGTGAGCTCTGATCAGAACAAGCTTGACCCACTGGGGTTTGAACACATGGGGATAGGTTAGGGCTTCAGTTAATCCCTTGATCTTGATGTGCTCATACTTGCTATTTAGTTTACCATCTGTGCATAATTCATCATAGGTGTCTTTAATTTCAACATGACCGAGTTCTTCAACATGACATTTGGTGAAGAATCTCACATCCTCGACTAACAACACTCTATCCGGGATGAGTGAAAAAGCGGTTTTGTCATCCGGTTCAGATGCAACTTTGGGAGTCAAAGAGTATTTTAGTGAGGGCTTCTCTACATTCTTGACAACAATGAGATCTTGGATCTTAGGCGCCATTTTAGATTTCAGATAAAAGCTAACAAAGAATCCTTAGGGTTTCAGGATTTCAAACCGCAGATGCTTCACACTTAGCAAATAATAGCAACTTGATAAGATCGGTAAACCAGCTTAACAATGCATTGAGATTGATGTAAATACCTTGAATTTGCTTTGTAGGAGGTTTGATCACCTTGGATTCGCTTTGCTCTGCTCTCTTGAAAACTTGGTGAAATGAAGATGACCGCGAAGATTCTTTTAAGTACACAATATGCCTTATCGGGCTCCGTGTAGGTTAGGTCAAAAATATTAAATGCACTTGGTTCCACTTAACTTTCTTTCCTTTTTTTTTCGATTTAACCGAGTAACCAAACTTCCTTCATTCACCGACTTGACAGGCTTCTTGTATTCACCGACTTGAAAAGTTTCTTCTAAAGTACTTCAAAGGACTTTGATAGAATTTCAAACTTACTATTACATCTTAATTATGTAGATTTGGATTAATTACATAATAAAATAGGAACTGTTAAGATTTAACCTTGATAGAATGCAGTCCCTTCATACCTTTAGCGATTAATTTGGAATAGGAGCACCTAACTCGATAGGTAAGGTGCTTTTTTTATTTGACACAATTTCCTTCTTTTTCCAAATCATCTTTAATTTGTCTTTTATTTCTTCAGTGTCTTTTCTAGGTTGATCTCTGCAATCTCCAGCTAAATGTCCAACTTTGTGACAATGAAAACATGCCATACTAGGATTTCTCCATGATCTTCGGTTGTTCATTCCAAACCTTATAAAATAGTTGGCACTTATATGTCCATATCTTCCACAACATTCACACCATATTCTTGTATTGTAATCCCATGGTACTGCAGAATATTGTCGGTAAGGATTTGTGTGAGTTCGGTAACCTCTAGCATTTGATCGGTGTGCGTACCACAATTAGTTCTTTTGCTTAAACGAACACTTCTCGGTATTATGTCCATATCTATTGCAATTTTTACAAAACCCTTTGAATTTTGCCTTTTGATAATTGTTTACAAACTTTGTCCTACATTTTTTAGATGTGTGACCATATTTATTGCAATTGTAACAATAACCTTTGGACTTAGTGACATTCAGTTGCTTACCTTTTCTGATTTGGCACAAGTTGGCAGTATGACCTTGATTTCCATAGTAGTTGCAAATAGGCTTCTTTCTTTTGATGTTGTTCTTGTTTCCATCTTGCTTTGATGATTCTCCTCTCTCGGTAGTATGAATTCCCTTTTCAGTAGAGTCTTTTCCTTTGTAACCAAGTCCTGCATCTTTGTTGGGTCTTCTTGTATTCAGTTGCTCATCCAACATCTTTAATGCTTCATAACTCTTCTTTAGTGTTTCTTTGGATTTCTTCTCTAATTCAAGTTCATCGGTTAACCTTGATACTTCAAGTTTCAATGTTTGATTCTCATTATCCTTCAGAATTGCTTCATGATGTGCATAACCTAGTTGATCTGACAGATTTTGCTGAATTCCAGTCAACCTTGTGATTTCATCATTTTTATCAGATACTAAGACTTCAAGTTGTTGTTTCTCTCTTTGTAGATCTCTTACTTTATCATTGGCTATCCTTAATGCATCAAGATTTTCAGTCATCTGTGTGCTGAAATGTTCATGTTCTCTTTTCATTTCTTTTAGTTGATCAGCCAGTGCTTTGTTCTTTTCTCTCAATACTCCAATCATTTCTTTAGTTTCTTCAAATATGCTGTTCTTAGATGATGTCTCAATTTGTTCCACTAACTCTTGAGAGTCCTGCAAATCATCAGATAATCTTCTTCTTACTTTCAGAGATTTTTGCATTTGTCTTTGCATGTCTGCAATCACTTGATTAGCATTATCTAGCTCTTCTTGCAGATACACAATCCTCGGAGATTGTTTATAGCCTTCCATTGATAAGATCTTTCTCTTTAGGCAGTTAAACCCTTTTCCAAGATTCAAGCTTTGATACAAATTGTTAGACCCAATATGGAAAGCTAATGTACTGAGAGGGGAGGGGTGAATCAGTACTCCAAAAATTTTCTTCAACAATAACTTTACTGTTATGCATAAACCGAATAGTGCAATAACATAAAATAAAGCTAAAACAAATAGATAACAATCATACATGATTCACTCCATAACACATAAATTTTGGTTACGCAGAAACTCTTGGTTAGAGAGAATAACTATGGTGGGGATGGCACCCACAACTTCACTACTGCAATAATAAAGAGTGCTTGATTAGAGCTACATGTTTAGCTATTTCTAATAGCTTACCCTGTTAGGAGTAATAAGATCTATTAGATCTACCTTGCTAAAGGATTTTACAACACTTAAACTAAATGCTGCACCTAGTTAGAGGCTTTACAATTTATAGACTTGTTTAAAGTCTTTTACCCTGTTAAAGGTTTCTCTTACAACTTCAAAGTACTATAATAAATCATTACAAATATCTGCAAATTTACATCTAGAATATTATAGCAGATTCTATGTGCTTAGAATAGATTACCTTGCTTATAGCATACCTCGGTAACCCATATAGTAACTCGGTAAACCCTTCTGTTTACTCTGTTCTTCGACTATTCTTTGAAAACCTTCTTAGTGACCTCTGTGTCTCTATAACAGTCTTCTTACACTCATGCACACACCTTTTAATTCTTAACTCATGCTGTATAAATAGATCTCTTATGTCGGTGATCCATTCATTGCTTCGATCTTACAAACATTCATTCATTTTGTTCATTCATTGTTCATTTTGAGTTTATTTTGGGTCGAATTTGAAGAAAGAGCATGCATAAAAGGATGTGGAACTGCTGGAAACTGATTGTTAAACTAAGTTACTAATTCTTCACTAAAACCCTTGGATCCTAATTCTGATTCTACTTGGGTCTTGGTCCAAGCTTGATTCCCCTTGGATTCCTCCAAGGTCCTTTTTAGGTGGCTAGGTCTTCACATAATTATCAACTGATTTTGAACTTTAACCCACAAGATCACCAACTTACCATTCAACACTAAGCCCTCTCAAAGGACCAAAACTTGACTTCAACCTTCCCAACTTGGTTTGCCACTTCCTACGGTCTTCTCATACCCAAAACAACATGGTAAAATAGAATAAAAACTCCCAAATGATTGGTTTATACCCAAACCCCAAACTAAGTACCAACTAGGCTTATTTCCCCAATTAGGTCTCTAAACCCTATTTTTGGGACTTAACTTCCAATATTACCAAAAAAATTAGAAAAAAATAACATATTCAGATACCCTTTTTAGAGTTACACAACATATAAAAAATAATCACACTACTCCTTTGGACCAACTATAAAAAAAAATGACTTTTACCCCAAAACTAGGCCTAATTAGGCCACTTTTACAAAGCAAGTACCCACAAAACTTACAACCAAGACTCAAAACACAAAAAAGTCTTTATTTACCTTCCAAAGCAAATGATTTTCATGCCAATTCAAAGAGCCATGCTCTTTTGTTACCCCAAAACACAAACCCTCCTTTCTAGGAACAAAAATTAGGGCCTTCTCAAAATGAACCCCACAAACACTTCCAAACCCAAAAAAAGGTTTTATCACCTTTTATTCAACATATATTAACACATTCCATTGGAAAAACATACCCTCATTAAGGAAAATCTTCAGATCAAATACATGGTACCATGCACCCCCTACTCTCACAACACAACTTGCTCATTTGGTAATCACCATTCAAAAATTCATGCTTCTCCTGCACACATATGGTTAGTATCTTTTATTTTAGAAAATATTGGACCCATTCCATAAGCCACAGTAGAAACAAAACGTGGAATGGGTCATTCATCCATAATAAACCCCAAAATCCAATAAAAACTGTCAAATAACAACCTTTAGGATAGTCAACATTTTGGTGCACAAAATGATTGATTAAACCTTAAAAATGAATTTAAATTATTCTTAGAACATCCACCAAACACTTCAGATCAATATGAAGAAATAAAACCACAATATGCTTTAGATTTCACTCATGAAATGGAAGGAAAACGTTGAATTTTTATTGCAGCAGTTTGTTTTCACATAGATCAACCTCCAAATCAACATCACCAACCTCTCCACACATGATAATGAGGTTTTTAATCACTATTATTATTCCTTATGAAAAGTCTTCTCATGCATTCTTGTAGCTGCTTCATCTTTATCTTCTTGATAATGAAGTGCCTACTTCGCTTAATCCTTTGTAAGCTCATTGATATTAATGCTATTGATATTAATCCTTTGTAATATGCAAAAGTCAACCCGATGGTAACACCGACAAGTAGAAGCATGTGATCGGGATAGCATACACCGTTTAAGTCCATTAGCAAAACACACACTAGCAGCAATGGGGAAATCTTGTCTTGCCGATAGTTGATGAGGCTATAGGTAAGACTTATCCTGATGGACACTGACAAAAAGTAAAATACATCGGCAAAGGTTATGGTGATAAAGGGTCATCGGTGTAGACAAAAGTAGTCATAATTTAAAAAAAAAACAATGTTGGGGAAGGTTGGAATTTCAATGAAACACCACAAGGTAACCGATGATGTTGCCATACCTGTGACAAAAAAAATGTCGCAGGATGCAGCCTCTTCCATCATCGTAATCATCAAAATTTAGACATCTCCTTGAAGATGGTCTATCGACAAAACACACACTAGCAACAAAGGAGAAATTATGTCTTGCCGATAGCCGATGAGGCTTTTAGTAAGAATTTTCCCAATGGACACTGCCAAAGTAAAATGCATCAACAAAGGTTACGACGATAAATAAAGGGTCATCGACAAAAGGTTACGGCAATAAAGGATGCAATGAGGTCAAAATTTCAATGTCTCCTCAAAAAAACATGTTGCAAGTACATAGAAAGTTCTGATGTGGTGTCATCTGAAGTTCGATGTGAATCCTGCCGTTGGAATCTTCGACAAAAAAATAGCGACGAACAAATACGTCTAAATTTTGACATTTAGTTGTCTGAGTTCCGACAAACGATTGTCGAAAAACTGCTCCAAATGTACTTATGCCTCTAGGCTCGTTACCTGAGCTTGCTCACTATCCCTCTTTGCCACCACCTAATCATACATATCTTGGGTGATCAATGGCTCTACTTGTGGCTATGGTACTGGTTGTGCTTGTGGTTGTGATGCTACCTATACGTATGCTTCTTACACTTGTGCCTATACTCATGAAGGGAATTATCCTCTCCCGCCCTATCCCCTCTACCCCAGCACCTGTCATACCCTTTGTCCCCTCCCCTCTCCTCCTACTTCTACCTCGACCATCAAGATATCTCCATCCCCTCCCTCCTCTCCATCCCCCCATCACCTGATCCACTAGTGGCGCTACCTCATCTATCTCTAGAACTCTGGGGATGCTCAATCTGTGTAAAGACCTCCATATTATTAAAATAATAAAATACATATTTACAATGAACCTTCACAATTTTACACATGATAATTAAGAAAAAAAAATCAATTAATCTAATATTCTCAATATACAAAGGTAGTTACTCAATGTTATAACTTGACACATTATTTAATACAATTTGACACAATATATGTATTACATGAGCCAAGAGAATTGCAAAACAACACATAATAATCAATGTTAGAATATATCAGAGTTACAATCTACAATGCCCTTTTTGTCGAGGCATGATACAATACACATGTGACCAAGAGGTCAAAATTATCACATATACAAATATCCAAGGGTCAAATTACAATGAATTATATAATACAAAGTTGAATATCATCTTGATAGAGACTCCTAGTGTCTGTCTCCCATGGGCAAGAACACTGCCAAAGTACTTTACCTCCCAACTGCGAAGATTTTACGCTTCCTTGGAGTTCTTCCTAACACGAAGAACTACCGACCCTACATGAGGAAGTCTAGTGACTTGAAACTGGCAGGGGATGGAATCTAGTGCAATATGAATACATCTAACTACATATCACCTTTGACTATGCAGTTCTTATATTAATGATATGGTAGGAGGTACGATAATAAATTAATATATAATATATTTATTAAATACTTTGGCCAAAGATTTTTCTAACTACTGACAGGTAAACCAAGTGTCGAGGTTTACCCTCCCCCGTTGTTCCATATTCGACACCCATCCAATACACATACGATACACAATGAACACACATCCATGAATTTAAAGGCTCAGACAAACATACATGAGCATAGAAAATCTATAAGAATGCTTAAGTGCACACAATAGAATACAAGAGAACATAGATACATAAAAGTGCATATAGAGATTACAAGAGCTTACACAAGCTTACATGAGCGTGCATAACTTACATGAATGAACAAAACAATCAAGAAAGATAAGAGAAATGAAAAATGTACAAGAACATATGAATGCATGAGTCTATGTACATCGTTGTGATCACTTAACAAAACTTAAATCACAATGTCATTCTCATTTATTCTAAGATAAATATATCATCAATTCAAGAGGTTATCAAGTTATACCCAAATATAATGATAAATGATGTATCTTTCAACATGCAACTCTCATCAATCTATTATATGTTAAAATTATCAAAGGCTATCATTAATAGATTTCCACATGTCGTAAGTGGAAGATAGGGTGAGATGAGGTGATCTCCACCAAGTGGTACAAGATCTAATGTGAGAAAGAAATCTTAATATTTTTAATAAAGGATCGACATGTCCCAAGCTAGCATGTTATCTTATTACAATTATTATTTCTTTATGATTGGTGATTCGTAAGCCTCATACTAATAACAAGGATATTTTTGTAATTTAGGAATAAGAACAAGCTAATGCATCCCCTCAAAATGTTATAAATAGAAAGGGTTCACCAAGGAATCTTTGCGTAATCCTCACTAAATCCCACACTTGATACAATGTCTTTGGATATAAGAGCAAGGCTTTTAAAGTGTTAGCTTCTTATTCATTGCCACAAAAAAATCAATTAAACAATAACTAATCCTTCATGATGAGTAATATTGTCTATTTTATACTTACCATCTAATTTTTATTGTTGGTATTGTGTTGTCATTGATGTCAACTGATAGAAGAGATGGTTGTGCAACACTGCTATGAAGGAGTACAGGATGTGATATCTTGGATATCACCTTGTGTTGTAGAACACCGGTAAGGTAAGGAAGGGTGATCACTGGTGACACCGGTACACAAGTTAGTGCTTGAATTGTGTATATGAGATGGATAGGTTACCAACACAGTGTATCACCAGAAAGGATAGTATGTCAACTACTAAGTGAAGTGTTGACAATGGGCAAGGTGCTTGAGATGTTGTTTGTGATGAAGAGATAAAATGTTACCTAAATCACATCAACATCAGAAGAGAAGGATGGACAGGTCACTGATATGCTATAAGGTTGTAGAATGACAAGACTCCCACTAGATGAAGATGCAATCACCAAGGGAAGAGATGACTGACAGTGAATGTGCCCACATCGAATCACATATGCCTATTTGAAAAGATGCTGCACAAATAGGGAAGTCACATGAAGTGCACTGCAGTATGTAGAAGACAAGGTGTCACTCCATCGGTAAGTGGAGATTATCTCATATTATGTATTGTGTGCATCATAGTTTGGTGAGATAAGGAAGAAGAGGTAAAGGCAAGTGTTAGAAGGCTCACACCAGATCCACCAATGAAACAAAAGGAATGCCTCAAGTGAATAAAGTCAGAGCTTTGCACTGCACCGAATGAGAAGGTATGTTGAGATGCTCATACAGATGAAGAGTGATGAGTTTGTCAACATGACAAAATGGTTGAGACATGGTGCAATTTGATCAGAAAGAAGGTATAGCTGAGCAGATGCAGATAGAGAAAGAATGGCCTGACTGATGGTGGAGTCTGGAGATGATTGATGACTTGTGTCATCATGAGGTTTTACCAGTATGAATGTCCACTGGTAATATGGACAAGGTGCATATGAAGAAGACTTCCCACTTTATGGAAATGTACACGATTTGGATGGACATGTCTGATGACTGGTCAAGGAGTTCCATTGACAGTTCAAACAAAAAATGAACAAGATAAGATTACTTGTATAATGTGAGATATTGGCAGGGTTAGCAAAACGGCAGTGAAAAGGAACCGGTAGGGTGTTTGGTCGGTGATCCTATCTAGACCGACTTGGAGTGCCAAGCTGACAGTTGATCAGCATGGATGCCACATGGAGTCAAGGTGGAAAGCTCACATAAGTTGGTGAAGTGCCGTGTAGAGTTAGGTATCTCTACAGGTGTGCATTGAATAGGGATCTCATGATTTGTGGATCAGGTCAAAGGTGTGTGGCTCAAGGAAAGACAAGAATCAGGGATTTTTTGGTGCCTGGATCGAAGCAAGAAGACTAGATTGTAAGAAGACCTCAAGGAGGAAACAATAGAGGCATTAATGATGGTTTGATAGATGCAGGTCAAGGTAAAGGATCATGTTTCCTATATTTGGAAAATGTGTATTGGAAGGCGTGATAATGGTGGAGATGAACAATTGGCTGCTAGGGAGATCAGATCGAGCAAGATCTGATTGGATATGGTTTTCCTCGAGGATGGTGAGGAAACCCTAACTGCCTAGATTTTGAATTGGGCTTTGGTGGGAAAACCTAGCTATAGATATGAAGGCCAAAGACGTAGTTAAGCTGTAGCTAAACAAAAGAAATATATGGTGCTATTGCGAAGTGACTAAGCGTTACTTCTGCATGTGAGAGTGAATCATCCAAGTGCTCAGAGAGTATCTGAGAAAAGAGGGAGAGTGAAGAGAAAAACTGGTAGTGGTTATACCGGCATAGAAAAGGTGAAGAGAGTCATAGAGAAGGCTGATAGTGGACTGATAGAGTTGAGCACTGGTAAAGTGCAGAGTAGTGAGGAGGAGATCTTGCAGAGAAGAAGATTAGAAGAGGTGTACCAGTAGGGCTTACTGGCAAGGAAACAACAGGTGAAGAGCAGCAGGAGAAGTGAGTTGGTGTAGCAGAGAAGGTGTCTCACCGACAGAGTAAGGTATATGAAATGGTTGCAAGATTCACTTGTAGCAAGACAAATACTTTTGTGTTTGAAGTTATATTTGTGATCACTGAGTTGTATCTCAATGCAGGGGTTGGTGTTCCTTTGGGTTGTGGTCCATAAAGTCATGGGTTGGTGCTCCTTTGGTTTGTAGCCCATAAATTTAGGGTTGGTGCTCCTTTGGGTTGTAGCCCATAAAGTCAGGGGTTGGTGCTCCTTGGGTTGGAGCCCTAAACAATTATAATATTTAATTTGATATTATTGACTCCTATTCTTATAAAATGTATAACAATACTATATCTAAACACCCACTTATCAAATAACATCTAAATTCATTATCAATTATGCACTAAAGAAAAATAATATTTAAGTTTAATGTTTAAATTAAAAATTCTAAGATTTAGCCTATCCTATTATTTAGTATCATCTTTAAGAATTATTATTTCTTAATAAGAAAATAACCCACTCATTAAGTTATATTTAGTAATTTCCAAAGCTGAAAACTAAACTCTCTTAAAAATAATAATTAACAATTGCACCTTAGTGTTCAATAGGTACGCCAAAAAGGTGTGAAATGTTAACTACGGAAAATTTTTGTTTATTTTTTGCATGCATTTGTGAAATACATGAGGTCAATTGGTAGGTCATTTGGAAAATGAGGTTGTTTGTGCAAGAAAGTTCTTAATGGAGAAGTGATAGCTTCAAATAAACTATGCATCCACTTACATGATCCAAATATAGCTAAAACAAAAACTCTAAATTGAGAAGATAATTAGGATCCATTAGCAATGGACTCATGTTATGTTTCCAATAGGGAGACATGGAGAGAGAGAGAGCATAAAGGGGGATGGAAAGAGAGAGAGAGAGAGAGAGAGAGAGAGAGAGAGAGAGAGAGAGAGAGAGAGAGAGAGAGAGAGAGAGAGAGAGAGAGAGAGAGAGAGAGAGAGAGAGAGAGAGAGAGAGAGAGAGAGAGAGAGAGAGAGATATTAAAGAAATATTGAGAGATAGAAATAGAGGAAAAGATATATATATATATATATATATATATATATATATATAGTGCAATGGGTATGCCGAAAGAGGTGTGTAAGGTGAATTAGGAAAAATATTGGTCAATTTTTTTGCATATAATTGGGTAATACATGAGGTCACTTAATATGTCATAATGTTGTTTGTGCAACAAATTTCTAATTAGAGAAGCGATAGCTTCAGATCAACTATGCATCCACTTACAACGATCCAATCATAATTAAAATAAAACCTTTAAATTGAGAAGAAAATCAAGTTTTATTATCAAAAAAATATGGTGAGAGTGAGAGAGAGGTTGAGATAGAGGAGGAAGAGTGAAAGAGAGATGGGTAAAGAGATAAAGATAGAGATATGAATAGAGTTAAAGATAGAGATGGAGAATAAGGAGAGGAATATCGAGAGGAGAGAGATATGGAGAGATGAAAGAGAGAGGGGAGAGGAATAGATAAGGATGGAAAAGAAAAATAAAAAGAGATAAAGGGAGAGATAAAAAGATAGAGATAGTAAGTGATATATAAAGAGAGGGGGAGATATAGTGGTAGAGAGAGATAAAGATAACTAGATAGAGAT